>NW_027094888.1:0-46500 GCF_029207755.1 Chamaea fasciata | reverse complement strand
CACTGGGATTGAATTGGGGTTAACTGGGCTGGACTGGGATTCACTAGGATTGAACTGGGAATTGACTCGGACAGAACTGGGCTGAAGTGGGATTGAACTGGAGTTAACTGGGATTGAACCGGGGTTAACTGGGATGGCCCTGGGACTCCCTGGGACTGAACTGGTGTGAACTGGTGTGAACTGGTGTGAACCGGTCTGTCCCCGCAGACGTTCTCCCGCCGGGCTCGGGGGGCCGGGCCGGGCTCCCCCCGCTGGGCTCGGGCCGGGGGACGCTGCGGCTGCGCTCCCGGGGCCCGGCCACGCTGCAGGAGCAGGTACCCCAAAAACGGGCTGGGGCACCCCGAAAACGGGCTGGGGGACCCCGAAATATCCATGGGAAACCCCGAAATGGGCTGGGGGACCCCAAAATATCCATGGGAAACCCCAAAAACGGGCTGGGGGACCCCAAAATATCCATGGGAAACCCCGAAACGGGCTGGGGGACCCCAAAATATCCATGGGGCACCTGAAACGGGCTGGGGGACCCCGAAATATCCATAGGAAACTCTGAAACGGGCTGGGGGACCCCAAAAACGGGCTGGGGCACCCCAAAATATCCATGGGAAACCCCGAAACGGGCTGGGGCACCCCAAAATATCCATGGGAAACCCCGAAACGGGCTGGGGCACCCCAAAATATCCATGGGAAACCCCGAAACGGGCTGGGGCACCCCAAAATATCCATGGGGCACCTGAAACGGGCTGGGGGACCCCAAAAACGGGCTGGGGCACCCCGAAATATCCATGGGAAACCCCGAAACGGGCTGGGGGACCCCAAAAATGGGCTGGGGGACCCCGAAATATCCATGGGGCACCTGAAACGGGCTGGGGGACCCCAAAAACGGGCTGGGGCACCCCGAAATATCCATGGGAAACCCCGAAACGGGCTGGGGGACCCCAAAAATGGGCTGGGGGACCCCGAAATATCCATGGGAAACCCCGAAACGGGCTGGGGCACCCCAAAAATGGGCTGGGGGACCCCGAAATATCCATGGGAAACCCCGAAACGGGCTGGGGGACCCCGAAATATCCATGGGAAACCCCGAAATGGGCTGGGGGACCCCAAAAATGGGCTGGGGGACCCCGAAATATCCATGGGAAACCCCGAAACGGGCTGGGGGACCCCGAAATATCCATGGGAAACCCCGAAATGGGCTGGGGGACCCCAAAAACGGGCTGGGGGACCCCGAAATATCCATGGGAAACCCCGAAACGGGCTGGGGCACCCCAAAAATGGGCTGGGGGACCCCGAAATATCCATGGGGCACCTGAAACGGGCTGGGGGACCCCAAAAACGGGCTGGGGGACCCCGAAATATCCATGGGGCACCTGAAACGGGCTGGGGGACCCCGAAATATCACCTGGGAACCCCCAAATCTACCCAGTGACCCCAAAAAATGGCCCAGGACCTCCCCCGGTCCCCCCGGGACCCCCAAAATGTCCCCAGACCCCCCACAGTCTCCCCAGGACGCCCCAAGATCCCCCTTGGGGACCCCCCCGAATCCCCCTAAAAACCCTCAGGGACCCCCAAACTCTCCTGGGACCCTCGGGGACCCCCCAAAATCCCCTGAGGACCCCCAAAAACCCCTCAGGGACCCCCCAAAACCCCTCGGGGACCCCCCAAAATCCCCCTGAAGACCCCCAAACTCTCCTGGAGACACCCCGAAATCCCTCGGGGACCCCCCAAAATCCCCCTGAAGACCCCCAAACTCTCCTGGAGACACCCCAAAACCCCTCGGGGATCCCCCAAAATCCCCCTGAAGACCCCCAAAAACCCTCGGGGACCCCCAAAAACCCTCAGGGGACCCCCCAAAATCCCCCTGAGGACCCCCCAAACTCCCCTGGGACCCTCGGGGACCCCCCAAAATCCCCCTGAGGACCCCCGAAAACCCCTCAGGGACCCCCCAAAACCCCTCGGGGACCCCCCAAACTCCCCTGGGACCCTCGGGGACCCCCCCAAAATCCCCCTGAGGACCCCCAAAAACCCCTCAGGGACCCCCCAAAACCCCTCGGGGACCCCCCAGACTCCCCTGGGACCCCCCACAATCCCTCGGGGACCCCCCAACCCGGCCCCGTGCCCCCCCAGCCGTCGGCGTTCGAGGAGCGCGCGGTGGCCAAGGTGGACGATCTGCTGGAGAGCTACATGGGCATCCGGGACAGCGAGCTGGGTGAGCCCCCGAAATCCCGGGACCCCCCGAAATCCCGGGACATCCCGAAATCCCGGGGACCCCCCGAAATCCCGGGATATCCCGAAATCCCGGGACATCCCGAAATCCTGGGACACCCCGAAATCCCGGGGACACCCCAGTGCCCCCCAAAAAATCCCCCCCAAACTGCCCTGATCCCCCCCAAACCCCCAAAACTCGGCTCGGTGAGCCCCCCAAATCCTGGGGACACCAAATCCTGGGGACACCAAATCCTGGGGACCCCAAAATCCTGGGGACACCAACTCCTGGGGACCCCTGATCGCAGGGACCCCCCCCCCCAAAAAATTCCATGTCCTGAGGAATTTGGGGACTCCCCGGGACTCCCCCCCAAACCCACCAGGAGCACTCTGGGGTCCCCTGACTGCGCTGTCCCCAACGTCCCCAATGTCCCCATTGTCCCCAACGTCCCCGATGTCCCCAGTGTCCCCATTGTCCCCGATGTCCCCAGTGTCCCCATTGATCCCCAGTGTCCCCAATGTCCCAATGTCCCCGTGTCCCCAATGTCCCCAACGTCCCCAATGTCCCCAGTGTCCCCATTGTCCCCAATGTCCCAATGTCTCCGATGTCCCCGTGTCCCCAATGACCCCAATGTCCCAATGTCCCCAACGTCCCCGATGTCCCCAGTGTCCCCATTGATCCCCAGTGTCCCCAATGTCCCAATGTCCCCGTGTCCCCAATGTCCCCAATGTCCCCATTGATCCCCAGTGTCCCCAATGTCCCAATGTCCCCGTGTCCCCAATAACCCCAATGTCCCCAGTGTCCCCAACGTCCCTGATGTCCCCCATTGTCCCCAATGTCCCCCATGTCCCCCATGTCCCCCATGTCCCCAATGTCCCCAACGTCCCCCATGTCCCCCATGTCCCCAATGTCCCCAATGTCCCCAATGTCCCCAGTGTCCCCATTGTCCCCAATGTCCCAATGTCCCCGTGTCCCCACAGCGGCCACCATGGTGGAGCTGGGCCGTGACGCGCGGGACCCGGACGCTCTGGCCGAGGCTCTGGACTCGCAGCTCGGGGACTTCGCCTTCCCCGACGAGTTCGTGTTCGACGTGTGGGGCGCCATCGGGGACGCCAAGGCGGGGCGGGGATAGGGACACCCCGGGGACACCCCTGGGACACCCTGGGACACCCTGGGACACCCTGGGACACCCCGGGGACACCCTGGGGACACCCTGGGACACCCTGGGACACCCCGGGGACACCCTGGGACACCCCGGGGATACCCTGGGACACCCTGGGGACACCCCGGGGACACCCCGGGGACACCCTGGGACACCCCGGGGATACCCTGGGACACCCTGGGACACCCCGGGACACCCCGGGACACCCTGGGACACCCTGGGGACACCCTGGGACACCCTGGGACACCCCGGGGACACCCCGGGGATACCCTGGGACACCCTGGGACACCCTGGGACACCCCGGGGACACCCTGGGGACACCCCGGGACACCCTGGGGACACCCTGGGACACCCTGGGGACACCCCGGGACACCCCGGGGACACCCTGGGACACCCTGGGACACCCCGGGGACACCCCGGGACACCCTGGGGACACCCTGGGGACACCCTGGGGACACCCCGGGACACCCCGGGGACACCCTGGGACACCCTGGGACACCCTGGGGACACACCCTTGGGGACACTCTGGGGACACCCCCTTGGGGACGCCCCTGGGGACCTCTCTGGACACCCCCTTGGGGACACCCCCAGCACAGGGGACACCTCAGAATTGGGGACCCCCCCTCAATTGGGGACACCCCCAGTTTTGGGGATCCCCATTGGGGACACTCCATTGGGGACACACCCCTGATTGGGGACACCCCAGAATTCGGGACCCCCCCATTATTTGAGACCCCCCATTTTTGGGGACCCCCCCCAATTTTTGGACTCCCCCCCATTTTTGGGGTCCCCCCATTTTTGGTGACCCCCAAATTCCCTGGGAGACCCCTTGCAATGATCACCCTGCCTGGGGCCCCCCCCATGTTTGGGGAACCCCCCAAATGCTGGACACCCCCCCCCCCCCAAAAAAATCTGCTGGACCCCCAAATTCCCTGTCCCCCCCCCCGGGCCTGGGTGCCCCCAAATTCCCTGTCCCCCCCCCGGGCCTGGGTGCCCCCAAATTCCCTGTCCCCCCCAATCAGTTGTTCCCACCCCCAAAGGTTTTGGGGACCCCCCCCAATTGTCGTCCCCCCCCATAATTTTTGGGAGCACCCCCAAAGGAGCCCCCCCAACCCTCCTGGGCCCCCCAGGGGACAGGGACAGGGGTGTCCCCACCCCCCAGACGTGGCACTGACCCCCCCGCTGTGCCCCCGGTGCCGATCTGAGCCTGTCACACACTGTCACACCTTGTCACCTCTGTCACACCTGTCATACACTGTCACCACTGTCACCTCTGTCACCTTTGTCACCTGTGTCACTGTCACCCATTACACAGTCACACACTGTCACACCTGTCACTGTCACCTTTGTGACCCCTGTCACTCTCACCCCTGTCACACACTGTCACCCCGTCACTGTCACCGCTGTCACACAGTCACGCACTGTCACCTTGGTCACCGCTGTCACTGTCACCCACTGTCACTGTCGCCCCTGTCACACACCGTCACACATTGTCACCCTCTGTCACCCGTCGTTGTCACCCCTGTCACATGCTGTCGCTCCCGTCACCCCTCTCACCCCTTGTCACACACTGTCACCCCTGTCACCCTCCGTCACTCCTGTCACACACTGTCACCCCTGTCACCCTCCGTCACTCCTGTCACACTGTCACCTCTGTCACCGCTGTCCCTGTCACACGTTGTCACTGTTACTCTCTGGCACACACTGTCACACATTGTCACCCCCTGTGTCCCCCCTGCACTGACTCCTTGGGGGGGACCCTGTCCCCGTCCCTGTCCCCAGGGGGTGCTGTCCCTGTCCCTGTCCCTGTCCCTGTCCCTGTCCCTGTCCCTGTCCCCGTCCCCGTCCCCTCCCCACCCTCCCCCCCCCGGGCTATTTTTGTATTTGGTGGAAATGATTTGAGCATAAAACGGAGAAAAAAATCTGACGCTGGGCTCACGGAGGAACGGGAGGAGCGGCCGCGCTGGGCACCGGGGGATTTACACACCCGCTGCACGCCCGCTACACACCCACTGCACGCCTGTTACACACCCGCTGCACGCCCGCTACACACCCGTTACACACCCGGTGCACGCCTGTTACACAGCCCTTTACACAGCTGTTACACAACCCTTACACACCCACTAAACACCCGTTACACAGCCTGTTACACACCCGTTACACAGCCCTTACACACCTGTTACACCCCCACTAAACACCCGTTACACAGCCTGTTACACACCCGTTACACAGCCCTTACACACCTGTTACACCCCCACTACACACCTGTTACACAGCCTGTTACACACCCGTTACACAGCCCTTACACACCCGTTACACACCCACTACACACCTGTTACACAGCCTGTTACACACCCCTTACACACCCACTGCACACCCGTTACACAGCCTGTTACACACCCACTACACACCTGTTACAGACCCCTTACACGCCCACTGCACACTTGTTACACAGCCCTTACACAGCCATTTACACACCTGCTGCAGATCAGTTACACACCTGTTACCCCTTACGCACTTGGTGCACAGCTGTTACACACCCATTACACAGCCCTTAGACACCCCTTACACACCTATCACACACCTGTTACACACCCCTTACACACCTGTTACACACCCCTTACACACCTGTTACAGATGCCTTACACAGCCCTTACACACCTGTTACAGATGCCTTACACACCCCTTACACACCTGTTACAGATGCCTTACACAGCCCTTACACACCTGTTACACAGCCCTTACACACCTGTTACACACCCCTTACACACCTGTTAGCCAGGTGTGTCAGTGTGGATAGCCAGGTGTCTGCCAGGGGAGATGGAGCCTCGTTGTGAGTTCATCCAAACCTCAGGTTTGATCCAGGTGGGAATCCAGTGGGAAATCCAGGGGACACCGAGGGCACACTGAGGGGACATTGGGGACACTGGGGACACTGGGGACACTGAGGGGACATTGGGGACATTGGGGACACTGAGGGGACACTGAGGGGACACTGAGGGGACATTGGGGACACTGGGGACACTGAGGGGACACGGAGGGGACACTGAGGGGACATTGGGGACATTAACGGGACACTGAGGGGACACTGAGGGGACATTGGGGACATTGGCGACACTGAGGGGACGCTGAGGGGACACGGAGGGGACACTGAGGGGACATTGGGGACATTGGCGACACTGAGGGGACGCTGAGGGGACATTGGGGACACTGAGGGGACACTGAGGGGACATTGAGGACATTGGGGACACTGAGGGGACACTGAGAGGACACTGGGGACATTAACGGGACACTGAGGGGACACTGGGGACACTGAGGGGACACTGGGGACAGTGAAGGACATTGGGGACACTAACAAGACACTGAGGGACAATGAGGGGACATTGAGGGGGACAGAGGGGACACGGGGTGGCCAGAGGTGGCCAGAGGTGACACTGAGGTGACAGAGGGGACAGGAGGCGGCCGGGGGGTGACAGAGGGGACAGGAGGTGGCCGGGGGGGGCGGGGTGACAGAGGGGACAGGAGGTGACAGAGGGGACAGGAGGTGACAGAGGGGACAGGAGGTGGCCGCGGCTGGCAGAGCCGATAGCGCGCGGCTCTTCCTGTGTGGCCCGGCCACCCGCCCTCGGGGACATCCTGGGGGGAGGGAGGGCGGGGAGGGGACAGGAATGGGGACAGCGACAGCGACATCTTGGGGACCCCCTGGGGACAGGGACAACCTGGGGACCCCCTGGGGACAGGGACAGCCCGGACACGGGGCCACCCTGGGCTTGGGGACACCGCAGTGACGGGGACACCCGGGACACCCCGACTGGGGACACCGCAGTGACAGGGACACGCTGGCCTTGGGGACACCCCGGTGACAGGGACAGCTGGGCCTTGGGGACACCACCCTGGGGACACTGTGGGGACAGGGACAGCCCGGACACTGGCCTGGGGACACCCCGGTGACAGTGACACCCCAGTGACAGTGACACCCTGATGACAGTGACAACGGTGACAGTGACACTCGCCCTGGGGACACCCCGGTGACAGTGACAACGGTGACAGTGACACTCTGGCCCTGGGGACACCCCGGTGACAGTGACAGCCCGGTGACAGTGACACCCTGGCCTTGGGGACACTCCAGTGACAGTGACACACCGGTGACAGTGACAGCCTGGTGACGGTGACACTGGTGACAGTGACACTGGTGACAATGACACTGGTGACAGTGACACCCTGGCCTTGGGGACACTCCAGTGACAGTGACAGCCCGGCCCCTCCCCCATTTGGGGACAGTCCCCTGGTGTCACCTCGGGCCCCGCTGTGGGATGGGGGGAGGGGACACTGAGGCCACCCGGGGGAGGGGGGGGAGGGGGAGGGGACATCCTGTCCCCCCCTTGTCACCTCCCCCCTTGTCCCCCGCGGGCGTTATCAGCGGGGACAGGGCTGGGGACAGCTTGGGGACATCGGGGACACTGGGGACATCGGGGACATCGGGGACAATGTACGGGAACGTCGAGACCGCGCTGGACAAAGCCTGGGGACCCGGGGAAGGTACGGCCACCGATGTCCCCAATGTCCCCTCCCTGTCCCCAGTGTCCCCTCCCTGTCCTGTCCCCGGTGTCACCTCCCTGTCCCCGGTGTCACCTCCCTGTCCTGTCCCCGGTGTCCCCTCCCTGTCCCAGTGTCCCCTCCCTGTCCCCAGTGTCACCTCCCTGTCCCCAATGTCCCCTCCCTGTCCCCAATGTCACCTCCCTGTCCTGTCCCCAGTGTCCCCTCCCTGTCCCCAGTGTCACCTCCCTGTCCCCAATGTCCCCTCCCTGTCCCCAATGTCACCTCCCTGTCCTGTCCCCAGTGTCACCTCCCTGTCCCCAATGTCCCCTCCCTGTCCCCAGTGTCACCTCCCTGTCCTGTCCTCGGTGTCACCTCCCTGTCCCCGGTGTCCCGGAGGTGTCCCCCGGGTGGGTGGTGGCACTTGGGTGGTGTCCCCACCCCCTGTGGGTGTCCCCAAATGTCCCCAGAGGTGTCCCCAACCCCTTTAGATGTCCCCAGGTGCCATCCCCTCTGTGTCCCTTGTGTCCCCAGACCTGTCCGGAACCCCTTTAGGTGTCCCCAAATGTCCCCACACCTGTCCCCAACCCCTTTAGATGTCCCCAAATGTCCCCACACCTGTCCCCAACCCCTTTAGATGTCCCCAAATGTCCCCACACCTGTCCCCAAACCCTTTAGATGTCCCCAAATGTCCCCACACCTGTCCCCAACCACTTTAGATGTCCCCAAATGTCCCCACACCTGTCCCCAACCCCTTTAGATGTCCCCAAATGTCCCCACACCTGTCCCCAACCCCTTTAGGTGTCCCCAAATGTCACCACACCTGTCCCCAACCCCTTTAGATGTCCCCAAATGTCCCCACACCTGTCCCCAACCCCTTTAGATGTCCCCAAATGTCCCCACACCTGTCCCCAACCCCTTTAGATGTCCCCAAATGTCCCCACACCTGCCCCCAACCCCTTTAGATGTCCCCAAATGTCACCAGAGCTGTCCCCAAACCCTTCAGGTGTCCCCAGGTGCCACCAAAAGTGTCCCCAACCCCTTCAGGTGTCCCCAGGTGCCACCCCCTCACTGTCCCCGGTGTCCCCAGGCTGTCCCCAGGTGTCACCCCCCGACGAGGACCCCTACGAGCCCCTGGACCCCTCCCCCAGCCCGGGCCCCGCCCCCCCGGCGCGCCCCGCCCCCTCCAGCCGGCCCCGCCCCCCGGTGGTGGCGCTGGTGGCCCTGGTGGCCTTGGTGGCCTTGGTGACACTGCTGGGGACGCTCGGGGCGCGGCGCAGTGAGTGCGGGAGGGGACACGGGGGGGGGTGGGGGGAGCTTGGGGGAGTTTGGGGATTTTTTGGGAATTTTGGGGATTTTGGGAATTTTTTGGGGAATTTTTGGGGGAATTTTTGGGATTTTTGGGGGGATTTGGGGGATTTTTTGGGGATTTTTGGGATTTTTAAAATTTTTTATTTTTGCGGAGTTTCTGGGATTTTTGGGGGGATTTTCGAGGGATTTTTTTTTTTCTGTTTTTGGGGAGTTCCTGGGATTTTTTTGGATATTTTGGGATTTTTTGGGAATTTCTGGGGGGACTTTTGGGGGGTTTTTTGGGGATTTAAAAAAATTTTTTTTTTTGAGTTTCTGAGATTTTTGGGGGGATTTTTGGGGGATTTTTTTTCTGTTTTTGGGGAGTTCCTGGGACTTTTTGGGATATTTTGGGAATTTTGGGGGATTTTTTGCGGGGGGGGGGGATTTTTTCTGTTTTTTTCTTTTTTTTTTTATTTTTTGGGGAGTTTCTGGGATTTTGGGGGGATTTTTTTTCATTTTTGGGATTTATTTGGGGGGTTTCATGGTGATTGGATTTGATTTGATTTTACTGGGATATTTTTGGGGATTTTTTTGGATTTTTTGGGGGGAATTTTTTGGGGAGTTTTTGGGGATTTTTGGGGGGATTTTTTTGTGGGTTTTTTGTCTTTGGGGGGATTTGGGTTTTTTGGGGGGATTTTGGATTTTTTGGGGGGATTTTGGGTTTTTTGGGGGGATTTGGGGTTTTTTGGGGGGATTTTGGATTTTTTGGGGGGATTTTGGGTTTTTTGGGGGGATTTGGATTTTTTGGGGGGATTTTGGATTTTTTGGGGGGATTTTGGGTTTTTTGGGGGGATTTGGATTTTTTGGGGGGATTTTGGGTTTTTTGGGGGGATTTTGGTTTTTTGGGGGGGATTTGGATTTTTTGGGGGGATTTTGGTTTTTTGGGGGGGATTTTGGGTTTTTTGGGGGGATTTGGGTTTTTTGGGGGGATTTTGGGTTTTTTGGGGGATTTTGGGTTTTTTGGGGGGGATTTTGGGTTTTTTTGGGTTGGGGTTTTCTTGGGAGGGGAATTTTGGTTTTGGGGGAGTTTTGGCTTGTCCGGGGTGGAGCTTTGGGGGAAATTTGGGGGAATTTCGGGGAGATTTGGGGTTTCGGGGGATTTTGCAGAGGTTTGGGGGAATTTGGGTCGATTTGGGGATTTATTTTTGGTGTTTTTTGTCTTTGGGGGGTTTTCGGGGGATTTCGGGACGATTTTCGGGGGGATTTTTGTGGATTTTGGGGGGATTTTGGGGAGGTTTTCTGAAATTTTGGGGGTTTTGGGGGGTTTGGGCAATGTCACCTCAATGTCACCTCGGTGTCCCCTCAGTCTCGGCCCTCGAGGCCGCCCTGGAGGCTGAGAAGGCGAAGGAGCCGCCACCACCTGCAGGTTGGTGTCACCTGTCACCTGTCCCGGTGTCACCTGTCCCCTCCCGGTGTCACCTGTCCCGGTGTCACCTGCTCATTGTCACCTGTTCCTTGTCACCTGTCACTGCCTGTCCTGGTGTCACCTGTTCCTTGTCACCTGTCTCCTGTCCCCTGTCCCTTGTCACAGTGTCAGCTGTTACCTGACCCCTGTCACCTGTCCCCTGTCCCAGTGTCACCTGTCCCAGTGTCACCTGTCACCTGTCTCTGTGTCACCTGTCCCTGTGTCACCTGTCACCTGTCCCCTGTCCCTTGTCATCCTCCCAGTGTCATCAGTCTCCTGTCACCTGTCCTGGTGTCCCCTGTCCCCCGGCTGTCCCCTGGCTGTCCCCTGACCGTGTCCCTGCGTCCCCTCACTGTCCCCTGTCCCCTGGGTGTCCCCTGGGTGTCCCCCGGCTGTCCCCTGACCGTGTCCCCCTGTCCCCGGCTGTCCCCCGGCTGTCCCCTGGCTGTCCCCTGACCGTGTCCCCGTGTCCCCTCACTGTCCCCTGTCCCCTGGCTGTCCCCTGTCTGTCCCCTGGCTGTCCCCTGGCTATCCCCTCACTGTCCCCTGTCTGTCCCCTGTCCCCTCACTGTCCCCTCACTGTCCCCCGGCTGTCCCCGGCTGTCCCCTGACCGTGTCCCCGCGTCCCCTCACTGTCCCCTCACTGTCCCCTGTCCCCCGGCTGTCCCCCGGCTGTCCCCGGCTGTCCCCGGCTGTCCCCGGCTGTCCCCTGACCGTGTCCCCGTGTCCCCTCACTGTCCCCTGTCCCCTGGCTGTCCCCTGTCTGTCCCCCTGTCCCCTCACTGTCCCCCGGCTGTCCCCTGACCGTGTCCCCGTGTCCCCTCACTGTCCCCTCACTGTCCCCTGGCTGTCCCCGGCTGTCCCCTGACCGTGTCCCCGTGTCCCCTCACTGTCCCCTGTCCCCTGTCTGTCCCCTCACTGTCCCCGGCTGTCCCCGGCTGTCCCCTGACCGTGTCCCCGCGTCCCCGCAGGTTCCGCCTCCTTCCTCCTCTACAACCAGCACCACTCCGGCTGCGTGGTCCCCTCGGGCCGGGCTCTGTCCCTGTCTCGCTGCGTCCCCGCGGCGCCGGAGCAGCGTTTCCAGTGGCTGCCCGGGGGGCTCCTGCGCCACGCGGCCACCGGGCTGTGCGCGGGGGCGGCCAACGCCACCGAGCTGGCGCTGGTGCTGCTGGAGCCGTGCGGGGCGCGGCGGGAGCGGCCGCAGCGCTGGCAGTGCGGGCCCGGGGCGCTGCTGGCGCTGGCCGGCACCGCGCTGCACTTCAACTTCGGCCACGAGCGCCGCGCCCGCGTCGCGCTCTACCGCGGCCGGGGCGAGTGGAGCCGCTGGCTGGTGCACGGCACGCGCGACGACGTCTGCTCCAGGGCCTGTGAGCGCTTGGGCCCCGACGCTCCACAAGTTCTCCCGGAATCTTCCCGATTTCCCCCGAATTTTCCCGATTTCCCCCCCGAATTTTCCCGATTTTCCCATTTTTTTCCCCGAATTTTCCCGATTTTCCCCATTGTTTCCTGATTTTTTCCTGAATTTTCCCTGAATTTTCCTGATTTTTTCCAAATTTCCCCCGATTTTCCTGAATTTCCCCCGATTTTCCTGAATTTCCCCCGATTTTCCTGAATTTTCCCCAATTTTCCTGAATTTTCCCCAGATTTTTCCAAATTCCCCAAATTTTCCTGAAATTCCCCAAATTTTCCTGAATTTTCCCTGAATTTCCCCTAAAATTTCCCCCATATTTTCCTGATATTTTTTCCCCAAATTTTCCTGAATTTGTCCTGAATTTTTCCCAATTTTTTTCCCAATTTTTCCCGAATTTTCCCGATGCTCTACCGCGGCCGGGGCGAGTGGAGCCGCTGGCTGGTGCACGGCACGCGCGACGACGTCTGCTCCAGGGCCTGTGAGCGCTTGGGCCCCGACGCTCCACAAGTTCTCCCGGAATTTTCCCGATTTCCCCCGAATTTCCCTGATTTTTTCCAAATTTCCCCCGATTTTCCCCGAATTTTCCCGATTTTCCCCCCGAATTTTCCCGATTTTCCCATTTTTTCCCCGAATTTTCCCGATTTTTCCCATTGTTTCCTGAATTTCCCCTGAATTTCCCCTGAATTTTCCTGATTTTTTCCAAATTTCCCCCGATTTCCCCCGAATTTTCCCGATTTTCCCCATTGTTTCCTGAATTTTTCCTGAATTTTCCCTGAATTTTTCCTGATTTTTTCCAAATTCCCCCCGATTTTCCTGAATTTCCCCCGATTTTCCTGAATTTTCCCCCAGATTTTTCCAAATTCCCCGAATTTTACTGAAATTCCCCAAATTTCCCTGAATTTTCCCTGAATTTCCCCTAAAATTTCCCCCATATTTTCCTGATTTTTTTCCCCAAATTTTCCTGAATTTGCCCTGAATTTTTCCCAATTTTTTCCTGAATTTTTCCCAGATTCTTCCAATTTTCCCGAATTTTCCCAGAATTTTCCAGAATTTCCCTGAATTTTCCTGATTTTTTCCAAATTTCCCCCGATTTCCCCCGAATTTTCCTGAATTTTTCCTGATTTTTTCCAAATTTCCCCCGATTTTCCCCGAATTTTCCTGAATTTTCCCTGAATTTTCCCGATTTTCCCATTTTTTCCCCGAATTTTCCCGATTTTCCCCATTGTTTCCTGAATTTTTCCTGAATTTTCCCTGAATTTTTCCTGATTTTTTCCAAATTTCCCCCGATTTTCCTGAATTTCCCCCGATTTTCCTGAATTTTCCCCAGATTTTTCCAAATTCCCCAAATTTTCCTGAAATTCCCCAAATTTCCCTGAATTTTCCCTGAATTTCCCCTAAATTTTCCCCCATATTTTCCTGATATTTTTTCCCCAAATTTTCCTGAATTTGCCCTGAATTTTTCCCAATTTTTTCCTGAATTTTTCCCAGATTCTTCCAATTTTCCCGAATTTTCCCAGAATTTTCCAGAATTTCCCTGAATTTTCCTGATTTTTCCCGAATTTTCCTATATTTTCCGGAATTTTCTCGGAAATTTTCCCAAATTTCCCTATCTTTTTTCTGATTTTTTCCCAAATTTTCCTGAATTCGTTCTGAATTTTCCCAATTTCCCCACATATTTTCCTGAATTTTCCCCAGATTTTTCCAAATTCCCCAAATTTTCCTGAAATTCCCCAAATTTTCCTGAATTTTCCCTGAATTTCCCCTAAATTTTCCCCCATATTTTCCTGATTTTTTCCAATTTTTCCCGAATTTTCCTGAATTTCCCCTGATTTTTCCCGAATTGCCTCATATTTTCCTGAATTTTTCCTGATTTTTTCATGAATTTTCCCAATTTTCCCATATTTTCCTGAATTTTCCCAAATTTTTCCTGAATTTTCCTGAAATTCCCCAAATTTTCCCAGACGTTCCTGATTTTTTCCTGAATTTTCCCCAAATTTTCCAGAATTTTCCCTGAATTTTTCCCAGATTTTCCTGAACCTTTCCTGAAATGTCCCCATTTTTCCCCCCGATTTATCTCAATTTTTTCCCCGAATTTTCCCCAAACTTTCCCCAATTTTTCCCAAATTTTCCCAAATTTCCTTGAATTTTACAGGCTTGCTTTGACATTTTCTCAAATTTGACCCCAAATCTTTGGGATTTTTCCGCAAATCTTTGGAATTTCCCCATTTTGACCCCAAACCTTTGGGATTTCCCCAATCCTGACCCCAAACCTTTGGAATTTTCCCAATCCTGACCCCAAACCTTTGGGATTTTCCCATTTTGACCCCAAACCTTTGGAATTTTCCCAATCCTGACCCCAAACCTTTGGGATTTCCCCATTTTGACCCCAAACCTTTGGGATTTCCCCAATCCTGACCCCAAACCTTTGGAATTTTCCCAATCCTGACCCCAAACCTTTGGGATTTTCCCATTTTGACCCCAAACCTTTGGAATTTCCCCAATCCTGACCCCAAACCTTTGGGATTTCCCCAATCCTGACCCCAAACCTTTGGGATTTCCCAGATTTCCTGCCCTGCTCCCGGGGCTGGACCTTTTTCCGGAATTCCTGTTATTTCTTCTCCCAATCCGTCGCCTCCTGGGACAATTCCCAGTTCTTCTGCTCCGCTCTGGGGTCGCGGCTGCTCGAGGTCGACGACGCCGAGGAAAAGGTGAGGCCCCAAATCCCACAAATCCCCAAAGATTCCAAAAATCCCAGGAAAATCCCCAATTCCCCCTGAATCCCCTAAATCCTGTAAATCCCCCAAATCCCCCAAATCCCACAAATTCCCCAAACCCTCCAAATCCCATAAAATACCCTCAATTTCCCCCTAAATTCCATAAATCCTGTCAATCCCCCAAATCCCCCCCAAACTCTCCAAATCCCAGAAATCCCCCTCAAATCCCCCATAAATCCCGTAAATCCCGTAAATCCCATAAATCCCGTAAATCCCGTAAATCCCATAAATCCCGTAAATCCCGTAAATCCCATAAATCCTGTAAATCCCATAAATCCCATAAATCCCGTAAATCCCGTAAATTCCATAAATCCCATAAATCCCGTAAATCCCATAAATCCCATAAATCCCGTAAATCCCGTAAATCCCGTAAATCCCGTAAATCCCGTAAATCCCATAAATTCTCTATTTCCCCCCCAAATCCTCTTTAAATTCCCCGAAATTCCCCAAAGCCAAAAAATCCCAAAAATCCCCAAAATCCCCAAAATCCCCAAAATCCCAGATGGGTCCAGGGGACTTTACTGGGTCCATACTGGTCCGCACTGGTTTATACTGGTCCATACTGGTTTATACTGGTCCATACTGGTCCGTACTGGTCCATACTGGTCCGTACTGGTTTATACTGGTCCATACTGGTCCGTACTGGTCCATACTGGTCCATACTGGTTTATACTGGTCCATACTGGTCCGTACTGGTTTATACTGGTCCGTACTGCTTTATACTGGTCTGTACTGGTCCGTACTGGTTTATACTGGTCCATACTGGTCCGTACTGGTTTATACTGGTCCGTACTGCTTTATACTGGTCTGTACTGGTCCGTACTGGTTTATACTGGTCCATACTGGTCTGTACTGGTTTATACTGGTCTGTACTGGTCCATACTGGTCTGTACTGGTTTATACTGGTCCGTACTGGTTTATACTGGTCCGTACTGGTCCGTACTGGTCCGTACTGGTCCATACTGGTCCGTACTGGTGTCCCCAGCTCCACGTCCAGGCCCAGCTCCAGGGCCCGGCCTGGCTCGGGATCCGCGACCGGGACCGGGAGGGGACGTGGACCCGCGGGGACGGCGCGGCCCTGACCGCCAACAACAGGTCAGGAGTGATTATGGGATGGATGGGATTGATGGGATTGGTTATGGGATTGATGGGATTGATGGGATGGATGGGATTGATGGGATTGGTTATGGGATTGATGGGATTGGTTATGGGATGGATGGGATGGATGGGATTGGTTATGGGATTTATGGGATTTGGGGAATGTGGACCCGCGGGGACGGCGCGGCCCTGACCGCCAACAACAGGTCAGGAGTGATTATGGGATGGATGGGATTGGGTACGGGATGGATGGGATTGATGGGATTGGTTATGGGATGGATGGGATTGGTTATGGGATGGATGGGATTGATGGGATTGGTTATGGGATTGATGGGATTGATGGGATTGGTTATGGGATTGATGGGATTGGTTATGGGATTGATGGGATTGGTTATGGGATTTATGGGATCTGGGGGACCTGGACCTGCGGGGTCCAAATAACAGGTCAGGAGTTATTATGGGATGGATGGGATTGGGTACGGGATTGATGGGATTGATGGGATTGATGGGATTGGTTATGGGATGGATGGGATTGGTTATGGGATTGATGGGATTGGTTATGGGATTGATGGGATTGATGGGATTGGTTATGGGATTGATGGGATTGATGGGATTGGTTATGGGATTGATGGGATTGATGGGATCTGGGGGACCTGGACCCGCGGGGTCGGGACGGCGCTGACCGCCAACAACAAGTGGGGATAATTTATGGGATTGATGGGATTGGTTTATGGGGTTGATGGGATTGGTTATGGGGTTTATGGGGTTATTTATGGGATTGGGTGTGGAATTACGGGGTTGGTTATGGGATTGTTCGTGGGATTTGGAGATTTATTGATGGGATTGGTGGGATTTGGAGCCGCGGGGACGGCGCCGCCCTTGCCCTCAGCAACAGGTGGGGATTTTGGGGATTATTTAGGGGAATCTTGGGATCATTTAGGGGATTTGTGGGATTTGAGGGGGCTTGGCGAATTTGGGCAATTTTGGGCGGGGTTTTTGGGATTTGGGCGGGATTTTTGAGATTTGGGCGGGGTTTTTGGGATTTGGGCAGGATTTTTGGGATTTGGGGGGATTTGGGCGGGATTTTTGGGATTTGGGCGGGATTTTTGAGATTTGGGCGGGGTTTTTGGGATTTGGGCGGGATTTTTGAGATTTGGGCGGGGTTTTTGGGATTTGGGCGGGATTTTTGGGATTTGGGCGGAATTTTTGGGATTTGGGCAGGATTTATGGGATTTGGGCAGGGTTTTTGGGATTTGGGCGGGATTTTTGGGATTTGGGGGGCTTTGGGCGGGATTTTTGGGATTTGGGCGGGATTTTTGGGATTTGGGGGGATTTGGGCAGGGTTTTTGGGATTTGGGTGGGATTTTCAGGCTTTTTGGGATTTGGGGTGGGGATTTTGGGATTTTTCTGGATTTTCCTGAGCCCGATCCCGTTATTTGTTTGGATTTTTGGGGCCAGTTGGTGGCACCGGGGGGAGCCCAACGGGGGATCCCTGGAGAACTGCGCGGCCGTGGGGCCCGACGGGCTGTGGGCGGATTATCCCTGCGGGAGCGCCCTGGCCTGGGTCTGCGAGGGGCCGCCCTGAGCCCGAATCCCGGGAATTCGCCCCAAATCCCGGGAATTCGCCCCAAATCCTGGGAATTCGCCCCAAATCCCGGGAATTCACCCAAAATCCTGGGAATTTACCCCAAAATACCGGGAATTTGCCCCAAAATCCCAGGAACTCACCCCAAAATCCTGGGAATTCACCCCAAAATCCTGGGAATTCACCTCAAATCCTGGGAATTCACCCCAAAATCCCGGGAATTCACCCCAAATCCTGGGAATTTACCCCAAAATCCCGGGAATTCACCCCAAATCCTGGGAATTCACCCCAAAATCCTGGGAATTCACACCGAATCCTGGGAATTCACCCCAAATCCCGGGAATTCACCCCAAATCCTGGGAATTTACCCCAAAATCCCGGGAATTCGCCCCAAATCCCGGGAATTCACCCCAAAATCCCGGGAATTCACCCCAAATCCCGGGAATTCACCCCAAAATCCCGGGAATTCACCCCAAATCCTGGGAATTCACCCCAAAATCCTGGGAATTCACCCCAAATCCTGGGAATTCACACCAAATCCTGGGAATTCACCCCAAATCCCGGGAATTCACCCCAAATCCCGGGACTTGGGGATAAAATAACATGAAATGTGTGTGTGTGTACTGGGATTGGACTGGGATTGGACTGGGAGCTGTGGGGTCATCCCTGTGGGACCCCCCTGAGCCAAAATCCCGGGAATTCGCCCCCAAAATCCCGGGAATATTGTGAAATCGGGATTTAAACCCCTATGTGTGTGTACCGGGATCGAACTGGGATCGGACTGGGATCGAACTGGGATTGAACTGGGATCGGACTGGGATCGAACTGGGATCGGACTGGGTTCGGACTGGGACGAACTCCAGAGGATTTCTGGGATAAATCCCGGGGGATTTTGGGGTCCCTCCCGGGGATCTGGCCGTTGGCGTTTCTGGGATCAATCCAAGGAGTTTTGGGGTCCCGTCGAGGCTTTTTGGGATCCTGTATTTCTGTACAGCGGGGGAGGGCAGGGCCGGGGCTGTCCCCGCAATTGTCCCGGCCCGGGATCGGTCCGAGGGATCCACTTGGGGAATCCGGGATCCATCCCGGGAGAGGTTCAGAGTCCGGGATCCATTTGGGAGGCCCAGGATCCATCCGGGGGGTTCCGGGATCCATCCAGGGGGTCCAGAGGAGTGTCCGGGATCCGTCCGGGAGGGGTTCAGAGCCTGGGATCCAGCCCGGGGATCCGGGATCCATTCGGGAGCGCCAGGATCGATGCAGGGAGTCCAGGCCGGGATCCAGTCCCAGTCCAGTCCGGGATCCATCCAGAGGGGTCCGGGATCCACCCGGGGGGAGGGTGTGTGTGTTTGTTTCCAGGATCCGTTTTGGGATCCGGGATCCATTTGGGAGCTCCAGGATCGATCCAGGGGGCCCAGTCCCAGTCCAGTCCGGGATCCATCCGGGATCCGCCCGGGGGTTCCACTCAGGTCCTCGGGGCTCCCAGGGCGTCCAGCAGGGCAGCGGGGCTGGATCCCAGCGCGGGCCCGGGATGCGCCGTGTCCGGGGGCCAGGGCTGCCCCAGGTGTGTCCCGGCCCAGGTGTGTCCCGGCCCAGGTGTGTCCTTGTCCCCGTCCCAGGTGTGTCCCTGTCCCAGGTGTGTCCCGGCCCAGGTGTGTCCTTGTCCCCGTCCCAGGTGTGTCCCTGTCCCAGGTGTGTCCCGGCCCAGGTGTGTCCCTGTCCCAGGTGTGTCCCGGCCCAGGTGTGTCCCTGTCCCAGGTGTGTCCCTGTCCCTGTCCCAGGTGTGTCCCCATCCCAGGTGTGTCCCTGTCCCAGGTGTGTCCCTGTCCCCATCCCAGGTGTGTCCCCATCCCAGGTGTGTCCCTGTCCCAGGTGTGTCCCCGTCCCAGGTGTGTCCCCGTCCCAGGTGTGTCCCTGTCCCCGTCCCAGGTGTGTCCCCATCCCAGGTGTGTCCCCGTCCCAGGTGTGTCCCTGTCCCCGTCCCAGGTGTGTCCCCATCCCAGGTGTGTCCCTGTCCCCGTCCCAGGTGTGTCCCCGTCCCAGGTGTGTCCCCGTCCCAGGTGTGTCCCTGTCCCAGGTGTGTCCCGGCCCAGGTGTGTCCCTGTCCCAGGTGTGTTCCTGTCCCCGTCCCAGGTGTGTCCCTGTCCCAGGTGTGTCCCTGTCCCTGTCCCAGGTGTGTCCCCGTCCCAGGTGTGTCCCTGTCCCAGGTGTGTCCCGGCCCAGGTGTGTCCCCGTCCCAGGTGTGTCCCTGTCCCCGTCCCAGGTGTGTCCCCGTCCCAGGTGTGTCCCTGTCCCCGTCCCAGGTGTGTTCCCATCCCAGGTGTGTCCCCGTCCCAGGTGTGTCCCCGTCCCAGGTGTGTCCCTGTGCAGGGCTGGCCAGGCCAGGGCTGTCCCTCAGTGTCCCCTGGAGCCCTTTGGGTGTCCCCCGGTGTCCCCTCAGTGTCCCCACAGTGCCACAGGCACGTGCGATGTCCCCCAATGTCCCCTGGGCGGGCCACAGCCCCCCACTGTCCCCTGGTGTCCCCGGGGTGGGCCGGGCAGGTCCCCGATGTCCCCATGGGTCACCGTGCCCCTTCAGGCTCGGTGTCACCGCTGTCCCCAGTGTCCCTGGGGGTCCCCGGGGTGCCACCTCGGGCTGTCCCCAATGTCCCCGGGGGTCACGGTGCCAGGGCTGCCACCTCAGGCTCGGTGTCACCGCTGTCTCCAGTGTCCTCCATGTCGCTGATGTCCCCTGGTGTCACGGTGCCGTTGGTGGCCCCTCGGGCTCGCTGTCGCTGCTGTCCCCGATGTCCCCAGTGTCCCCGGTGTCCCCGATGTCCCCAGTGTCCCCTGGTGTCACGGTGCCGGCGGTGGCCCCTCGGGCTCGCTGTCGCTGCTGTCCCTGGTGTCCCCAGTGTCCCCGGTGTCCCCGGTGTCCCCTGGTGTCACGGTGCCGGCGGTGGCCCCTCGGGCTCGCTGTCGCTGCTGTCCCCGGTGTCCCCGGTGTCCCCGATGTCCCCGGGGCTCAGGGGGAAGGGCGGTGGCAGCTCCTCGTCCGAGGAGCCCAGCGAGTCCTCGTCCCCCAGGCGTGTCCCCAAGGCCACCGCGCCGAAGGACAGCGGGCCCCGCAGCAAACGGATCTGGGGACACACGGGGGGGACACGGGGGACACCGACAGGGACACAGGGGACACAGGGGACACGGGGGGGACACGGGGGACACCGACAGGGACACAGGGGACACACGGGGACACCGACAGGGACACAGGGGACACGGGGGGGACACGGGACACAGGGGACACAGGGACACAGGGACAAGAAGGGGACAGCGAGGGGACAGGAGGGGACAAAGGCCACCAGAAGGGCAGGAGGGAGGTGACGGGGCGAACACGTTGTCACCAGCTGTCCCCAGGCCACGTGGCACCCAGGGACGTCACCAGTGGCACCGGGGACACACTGAGGGTCCCCAGCACCCGTGGGTGCCACCCGGCTGTCCCCAACCCGTCACCTCCCCCCAGGCCCCCTTGGATGCCACCTGGGTGTCCCCAACATCCCTGTGTCCCCAAACCCTGGTGTCCCCTGTGCCCGTGTCCCCAGTGTCCCCAGTGTCCCCCCAGTGTCCCCCCGGTGTCCCCAGTGTCCCCATTGTCCCCCCGCTGTCCCCATTGTCCCCCCGGTGTCCCCACCTCGGCCTTGAGCTCGCTGATGTGTCCCTTGAGGTGCCGGATGTACTGCGCGGCGTCCGAGTGCTCCAGCTGGCCCTGCAGGCGGCCCTCCTCCCGCTGGGGACACCGGCGACACTGCCGCCACCGCGCCCCTCCCGTGTCCCCCTGTCCCCTCCCGTGTCCCCGTGTCCCCTCCCGTGTCCCCGTGTCCCCTCCCGTGTCCCCCTGTCCCCTGTGTCCCCATGTCCCCTCCATGCCTCCCCACAACCCTTGTGTCCCCATGTCCCTCATGTCCCCCCAGTGTCCCTTTCATGCCTCCCCATGTCCCCTCCATGTCCCCCCAACGTCCCCAGTGTCCCCAATGTCCCCGATGTCCCCATAATGTCCCCAGTGTCCCCACGTCCCCCTGATGTCCCCAGTGTTCCCCGGTGTCCCCAGTCTCTCCGACACCCCCGATATCCCCCCACGTCCTCCCAGTGTCCCTGCTGTCCCCCATGTCCCCTCAATATCCCCCATGTCCCCAAGGTCCCCTCAATGTCCCCAGTGTCCCCAATATCCCCAATGTCCCCATGTCCCCAATGTCCCCTCAGTGTCCCCATGTCCCCGCAGTGTCCCCAGTGTCCCCAGTGTCCCCGTACCTGTATCTCGAGCTCGGCCACGCGCTGTCTCATCTCGGCCAGGGCGGCCATGCTGTCGGCCTCGCGCAGCCGCACCGCCATCACCTCCTCCTTGCTCTGGGGACAGCGCTGTCACCGTGGGGACAGCCCGGGGACAGCCAGGGGACAGCGCGGGGACAGCCCGGGGACAGCATGGGGACAGCCAGGGGACAGCGCGGGGACAGCCAGGGGACAGCGCGGGGACAGCCAGGGGACAGCGCGGGGACAGCCCGGGGACAGCCCGGGGACAGCCCGGGGACAGCGCGGGGACAGCCCGGGGACAGCGCGGGGACAGCCCGGGGACAGCGCGGGGACAGCCAGGGGACAGCGCGGGGACAGCGCGGGGACAGCCCGGGGACAGCCAGGGGACAGCCAGGGGACAGCGCGGGGACAGCCAGGGGACAGCCCTGACACTGGGGACAGCATGGGGACACCCCCAGGGACAGACAGGGACATCATGGGGACAGCCCTGACACGGGGGACATCCCCAGGGACACTCGGGGACAGCGTGGGGACAGCCCTGTCACCAGAGACAGCGTGGGGACACCCCCAGGGACACCCTGGGGACACTCCAGGGACAGCCCAGGACACCTTGGGGACACCCCAGGGCCACTGTCCCACTGTCCCCCAGGGACAAGGGAAGGACAGTGAAGGGGACATGGGGACCCCAAGATTGACAGGATGTCCCCAAGGAGGGGACAGGATTGTCACCGTGGGGAGGGGACAGGATTGTCACCATGGGGAGGGGACAGGATTGTCACCATGGGGAGGGGACAGGGCTGTCACCATGGGGAGGGACAGGATTGTCACCATGGGGAGGGGACAGGGCTGTCACCATGGGGAGGGACAGGATTGTCACCAGGGGGAGGGGACAGGGCTGTCACCATGGGGAGGGACAGGATTGTCACCATGGGGAGGGGACAGGATTGTCACCGGGGGGAGGGGACAGGATTGTCACCATGGGGAGGGGACAGGATTGTCACCATGGGGAGGGGACAGGGCTGTCACCATGGGGAGGGACAGGATTGTCACCATGGGGAGGGGACAGGGCTGTCACCATGGGGAGGGACAGGATTGTCACCGGGGGGAGGGGACAGGATTGTCACCATGGGGAGGGACAGGATTGTCACCATGGGGGTGCCCTCAGGAGGAGCCACAGGAGTCCCATGGGCCACTGTCCCCAGTGTCCCCAACGTCCCCGTTGTCCTCCATGTCCCCGTGTCCCCATTGTCCCCATTGTCCCCATTGTCCCCGTTGTCCCCATGTCCCGTTGTCCCCGTGTCCCCATTGTCCCCATTGTCCCCGTTGTCCCCGTGTCCCGTTGTCCCCGTGTCCCGTTGTCCCCGTGTCCCCATTGTCCCCATTGTCCCCATTGTCCCCGTGTCCCCGTGTCCCGTTGTCCCCGTGTCCCCGTGTCCCACCTTGCACTGAGCCTCGGCGTGTTTCCGGTGGCTCTCGCTCAGCTGGGCCTGCAGCCCCTGGCTCTGGGCGGCCGCGGCGCGGAGCTGCTCCCTGAGCCCGGCACAGGCCTGCTCGGCCCGGCCCAGCACCGACCGCTGGATACGGCCCTGGAACCGGGATAGACCGGGATAGACCGGGATAGACCGGGATAGAACCGGGATAGAACCGGGATAAACCCGGCCCTGCTCCCTGAGCCCGGCACAGGCCTGCTCGGCCCGGCCCAGCACCGACCGCTGGATACGGCCCTGGAACCGGGATAGACCGGGATAGACCGGGATAGACCGGGATAGAACCGGGATAGAACCAGGATAGACCGGGATAGAACCGGGATAGAACCGGGATAAACCCGGCCCTGCTCCCTGAGCCCGGCACAGGCCTGCTCGGCCCGGCCCAGCACCGACCGCTGGATACGGCCCTGGAACCGGGATAGACCGGGATAGACCGGGATAGACCGGGATAGAACCGGGATAGAACCGGGATAAACCCGGCCCTGCTCCCTGAGCCCGGCACAGGCCTGCTCGGCCCGGCCCAGCACCGACCGCTGGATACGGCCCTGGAACCGGGATAGACCGGGATAGACCGGGATAGACCGGGATAGAACCGGGATAGAACCGGGATAGACCGGGATAGAACCGGGATAGAACCGGGATAAACCCGGCCCTGCTCCCTGAGCCCGGCACAGGCCTGCTCGGCCCGGCCCAGCACCGACCGCTGGATACGGCCCTGGAACCGGGATAGACCGGGATAGACCGGGATAGACCGGGATAGAACCGGGATAGAACCAGGATAGACCGGGATAGAACCGGGATAGAACCGGGATAAACCCGGCCCTGCTCCCTGAGCCCGGCACAGGCCTGCTCGGCCCGGCCCAGCACCGACCGCTGGATACGGCCCTGGAACCGGGATAGACCGGGATAGACCGGGATAGACCGGGATAGACCGGGATAGAACCGGGATAGACCGGGATAGAACTGGGATAGAACCGGGATAGACCGGGATAAACCGGGATAGAACCGGGATAAACCAGGATAAACCGGGATAGAACCGGGATAGAATCAGGATAGAACCGGGATAAACTGGGATAAACCTGGGACAAACCCCGGTCCCTGGTCTCCCAGGGCCTCCCAGTTCCATTCCCGGCCCCTCACCTGTGTCTCAGGTGAGCACCCCCGCCCCGGCCCCTCACCTGTGTCTCAGGTGAGCACTCCCGCCCCGGCCCCTCACCTGTGTCTCCAGGTGCAGCACGCGCTGTCTCAGCGCCCGGAGCTCGGCCTGGGCGTGGCTCTCGCGGAGCTGCACCCCCAGCACGGCCTCGTGCAGCGCCCGCGGCTCCTTCCAGCGGCCCCCGCACACCTGGGGACACACACCTGTCACCTGGGACATGCCTGGGACACACACCTGTCACCTGGGGCACACCTGGGACACACACCTGTCACCTGGGGACACACCTGTCACCTGGGACACACCTGGGACACACACCTGTCACCTGGGACATGCCTGGGACACACACCTGTCACCTGGGACACACCTGGGACACACACCTGTCACCTGGGGACACACCTGTCATCTGGGACACACCTGGGACACACACCTGTCACCTGGGGACACACCTGGGGACACACACCTGTCATCTGGGACACACCTGGGACACACACCTGTCATCTGGGACACACCTGGGACACACACCTGTCATCTGGGACACACCTGGGGACACACACCTGTCACCTGGGACATGCCTGGGACACACACCTGTCACCTGGGGACACACCTGGGGACACACACCTGTCACCTGGGACACACCTGGGACACACACCTGTCACCTGGGGACACACCTGTCACCTGGGACATGCCTGGGACACACACCTGTCACCTGGGGCACACACCTGTCACCTGGGACACACCTGGGGACACACACCTGTCACCTGGGACATGCCTGGGACACACACCTGTCACCTGGGACACACACCTGTCACCTGGGACATGCCTGGGACACACACCTGTCACCTGGGGACACACACCTGTCACCTGGGGACACACACCTGTCACCTGGGACACACCTAGGACACACACCTGTCACCTGGGGACACACCTGGGGCACACACCTGTCACCTGGGGACACACCTGTCACCTGGGACATGCCTGGGACACACACCTGTCACCTGGGGACACCTGGGGACACACACCTGTCACCTGGGACACACCTGGGACACACACCTGTCATCTGGGACACACCTGTCACCTGGGACATGCCTGGGACACACACCTGTCACCTGGGGACACACCTGGGACACACACCTGTCACCTGGGACACACCTGGGACACACACCTGTCATCTGGGACACACCTGGGACACACACCTGTCACCTGGGACATGCCTGGGACACACACCTGTCACCTGGGGACACACCTGGGACACACACCTGTCACCTGGGACACACCTGGGGACACACACCTGTCACCTGGGGACACACCTGGGACACACACCTGTCACCTGGGGACACCTGGGGACCCACCCTGGGGACACCTGGAGACACCTGGTCAGGTACAGGCTAGCCTGGGGACTCCGCCAGGAAACCTGGGGACACCTGGGACACACCTGGGGACACCTGGGGACACCTGGTCAGGTATAGGGACACCTGGGGACACACCTGGGGACAGCTGGAACATCTGCCAGGTGTCCCCCAGGTCGCTCAGGTGTGTCCCTGTCTCACCTGCCAGGTGTCCCCCAGGTCACTCAGGTGTGTCCCCAGGTCACTCAGGTGTGTCCCCAGGTCGCTCAGGTGTGTCCCTGTCTCACCTGCCAGGTGTCCCCCAGGTCACTCAGGTGTGTCCCCAGGTCACTCAGGTGTGTCCCCAGGTCGCTCAGGTGTGTCCCTGTCTCACCTGCCAGGTGTCGCCCAGGTCGCTCAGCGCCAGCTCCTGCAGCTCCTCCTGCAGCCGAACCACGCTGGACTCGTCCGGCAGCAGCGGCTGGCGCTGGGGACAGCGGGGGACACAGGGGACATCAGGGGGGACATGGGGACACCCAGGGACACCCAGGGGACACCCAGGGACACCCAGGGGACACCCAGGGGACACCCAGGGGACATCAGGGGGGACAGGGACACCCAGGGGACACCCAGGGACACCCGGGGACACCCAGGGGACATCAGGGGGGACAGGGACACCCAGGGGACACCCAGGGACACCCAGGGACACCCAGGGGACACCCAGGGGACACCCAGGGGACACCCAGGGGACATCAGGGGGGACAGGGACACCCAGGGGACACCCAGGGACACCCAGGGACACCCAGGGGACATCAGGGGACATCAGGGGGGACAGGGACACCCAGGGACACCCAGGGGACACCCAGGGACACCCAGGGGACACCCAGGGGACACCCAGGGGACACCCAGGGGACATCAGGGGGGACAGGGACACCCAGGGGACACCCAGGGACACCCAGGGACACCCAGGGGACATCAGGGGACATCAGGGGGGACAGGGACACCCAGGGACACCCAGGGGACATCAGGGGGGACAGGGACACCCAGGGGACATCAGGGGACATCAGGGGGGACATGGGGACACCGAGGGACACCCAGGGACACCCAGGGGACACCCAGGGGACACCCAGGGGACATCAGGGGACACCCAGGGGACATGCAGGGGACACGTGGACATCAGTGGGGACAGCCAGGGGACAGCCAGGGGACACCCAGGGGACATCAGGGGGGACAGGGACACCCAGGGGACACCCAGGGGACACCCAGGGACACCCAGGGACACCCAGGGGACACGTGGACATCAGTGGGGACAGCCAGGGGACAGCCATGGGGACCTGCTGGCTGTTCCTCCGGGGACAAGGGGACGTCGGTGGGGACAGACGGGGGACATTCACTGGGGAACCCAGGACAGCTCCTGTCCCCAGGGCCACCCGTGTCACCCGCCCTGTCCCCAGGGCCACCCCTCCCCGTCCCATTGGGACCCTGCCAGCCCCGGTGCCACCCCGATGTCCCCGATGTCCCCGCGTGTCACCTTCTCCATGTCCAGGACCTTGTCCTGCATCTCCTTGAGCGCCCCCAGGGTTTCGCTCTCGCGCAGCCGCGACCGCTCCAGCTCCGTCTCCAGGTGGGCCACGAACTCCTCCGTCAGCCGGGGGTTACCCTGTGTCCCCAAGGGTCACCAAAGGTCACCAAAGGTCCCCAAAGGTCACCAAAGGTCACCTCCCCACCAGCCACGAACTCCTCCGTCAGCCGGGGGTTACCCTGTGTCCCCAAGGGTCACCAAAGGTCACCAAAGGTCCCCAAAGGTCACCAAAGGTCACCTCCCCACCAGCCACGAACTCCTCCGTCAGCCGGGGGTTACCCTGTGTCCCCAAGGGTCACCAAAGGTCACCAAAGGTCCCCAAAGGTCACCAAAGGTCACCTCCCCACCAGCCACGAACTCCTCCGTCAGCCGGGGGTTACCCTGTGTCCCCAAGGGTCACCAAAGGTCACCAAAGGTCCCCAAAGGTCACCAAAGGTCACCTCCCCACCAGCCACGAACTCCTCCGTCAGCCGGGGGTTACCCTGTGTCCCCAAGGGTCACCAAAGGTCACCAAAGGTCACCAAAGGTCCCCAAAGGTCACCTCCCCACCAGCCACGAACTCCTCCGTCAGCCGGGGGTTACCCTGTGTCCCCAAGGGTCACCAAAGGTCACCAAAGGTCCCCAAAGGTCACCAAAGGTCACCTCCCCACCAGCCACGAACTCCTCCGTCAGCCGGGGGTTACCCTGTGTCCCCAAGGGTCACCAAAGGTCACCAAAGGTCACCAAAGGTCCCCAAAGGTCACCTCCCCACCAGCCACGAACTCCTCCGTCAGCCGGGGGTTACCCTGTGTCCCCAAGGGTCACCAAAGGTCACCAAAGGTCCCCAAAGGTCACCAAAGGTCACCTCCCCACCAGCCACGAACTCCTCCGTCAGCCGGGGGTTACCCTGTGTCCCCAAGGGTCACCAAAGGTCACCAAAGGTCCCCAAAGGTCACCAAAGGTCACCTCCCCACCAGCCACGAACTCCTCCGTCAGCCGGGGGTTACCCTGTGTCCCCAAGTGTCCCCAAATGTCCCCAAAGGTCACCAAAGGTCACCACAGGTCACCTCCCCATCAGCCACGAACTCCTCCGTCAGCCGGGGGTTACCCTGTGTCCCCAAATGTCCCCAAATGTCCCCAAAGGTCACCAAAGGTCCCCAAAGGTCACCTCCCCACCAGCCACGAACTCCTCCGTCAGCCGGGGGTTACCCTGTGTCACCAGTGTCCCCCAATTGTCCCCAACTGTCCCCAGATGTCCCCAGGTGTCCCCAGATGTCCCCAGGTGCCCCCAGGTGTCCCCAGATGTCCCCAGGTGTCCCCAGGTGTCCCCAAATGTCCCCAGGTGTCCCCAGGTGTCCCCAAACGTCCCCAGGTGTCCCCAAATGTCCCCAGATGTCCCCAGGTGTCCCCAAACGTCCCCAGGTGTCCCCAGGTGTCCCCAAATGTCCCCAGATGTCCCCAGATGTCCCCAGGTGTCCCCAAACGTCCCCAGGTGTCCCCAGATGTCCCCAAATGTCCCCAGGTGTCCCCAAATGTCCCCAGGTGTCCCCAGGTGTCCCCAGGTGTCCCCTCCCCAGTGTCCCAATCCAGCACAAAACCCTTGCCCAGGCAGCCGTCACCCACATGTCACCAACGTGTCCCCAGCGTTGTCACCTCCCCGATCACCTGCCGCCCTCGCACACCTGGTGCTTCCACTGTGTGACACAGGTGACAGTGACACACGCAATGACACGCACACAGTGACACACACAGGTGACAATGACACACACACAGTGACACACACACAGTGACACACACACAGTGACACACAGTGACACACGCAGTGACACACACACAGTGACACACACAGAGAGGTGACAATGACACACACACAGTGACACACACAGTGACACACAAACAGTGACACACACAGTGACACACACAGAGAGGTGACAATGACACACACACAGTGACACACACAGTGACACACACAGAGAGGTGACAATGACACACACACAGTGACACACAGAGAGGTGACAATGACACACACACAGTGACACACACACAGTGACACACAGTGACACACACAGAGAGGTGACAATGACACACACACAGTGACACACACGCAGTGACACACACACACAGTGACACACACAGAGAGGTGACAGTGACACACACACAGTGACACACGCAGTGACACACACAGAGAGGTGACAATGACACACACACAGTGACACACGCAGTGACACACACACACAGTGACACACACACAGTGACACACGCAGTGACACACACACAGTGACACGCACAGTGACACACACAGAGGTGACAATGACACACACACAGTGACACGCACAGTGACACACACAGAGGTGACAATGACACACACACAGTGACACACACAGTGACACACACACAGTGACACACACACAGTGACACACACAGTGACACACACAGTGACACACACACAGTGACACACACAGTGACACACACACACACACAGGTGACAATGACACACACACAGGTGACACACACAGGTGACACACAGGTGTCACACACAGGTGACAATGACACACCTGGAGCTCCCGGATGGTGCTCTGTGCCCGTCTCAGGCTCTCGGTGGCCGAGGTGCAGCGCTGTCACCCGGGGGCAGTGACACACGCGGTGACACACACACAGAGGTGACAATGACACACACACAGGTGTCACACACACAGGTGACAATGACACACACACAGGTGACACACACAGGTGACAATGACACACCTGGAGCTCCCGGATGGTGCTCTGTGCCCGTCTCAGGCTCTCGGTGGCCGAGGTGCAGCGCTGTCACCCGGGGGCAGTGACACACGCGGTGACACACACACAGAGGTGACAATGACACACACACAGGTGTCACACACACAGGTGACAATGACACACACACAGGTGACACACACAGGTGACAATGACACACCTGGAGCTCCCGGATGGTGCTCTGTGCCCGTCTCAGGCTCTCGGTGGCCGAGGTGCAGCGCTGTCTCACCAGCGCCAGCTCCCGCCGGATGACGTCGTTCTCCTCGGCCTCCTGTGCCCGCGTCACCTGGCCCTGGGGACATTGGGGACATTGGGGACACTGGGGACATTGGGGACATTGGGGACACTGGGGACATTGGGGACACTGGGGACAATGGAGACACTGGGGCACTGGGGACACTGTCACCTCCTGTGCCCGTGTCACCTGGCCCTGGGGACATTGGGACACTGGGGACAGTGGGGACACTGTCACCTCCTGCATTGGTGTCACCTGGCCCTGGGGACATTGGGACATCGGGGACAGTGGGGACACTGTCACCTCCTGTGCCCGTGTCACCTGGCCCTGGGGACATCAGGGACATTGGGGACAGTGTCACCTCCTGCATTGGTGTCACCTGGCCCTGGGGACATTGGGACATCGGGGACAGTGGGGACACTGTCACCTCCTGCATTGGTGTCACCTGGCCCTGGGGACATTGGGACATCGGGGACAGTGGGGACACTGTCACCTCCTGTGCCCGTGTCACCTGGCCCTGGGGACATCAGGGACATTGGGGACAGTGTCACCTCCTGCATTGGTGTCACCTGGCCCTGGGGACATTGGGACATCGGGGACAGTGGGGACACTGTCACCTCCTGCATTGGTGTCACCTGGCCCTGGGGACATTGGGACATTGGGGACAGTGTCACCTCCTGCATTGGTGTCACCTGGCCCTGGGGACATCAGGGACATTGGGGACACCGGGGTGACACCGGCACCACAGAATGCGGCTGGGGACAAGGGAGTGACACTGGGGGACACCGGGGACAGGGAGGTGACACCAGCCCCGGGAGGTGACACCGAGGACACACAGGTGCCACCAGCCCTGGGAGGTGACAGTGGGGACAGGGAGGTGACACCAGCCCCGGGAGGTGACACAGGGGACAATGAGATGCCACCAGCCCTGTGGGGACCTCCAGGGCCATCTGTCCCCTCCCCTCCCTTCCCTCCCCAACCCCGAATCCCACCCAAACTCCTCCAACCGCAAATCCCCAAAATCCCCAAAATTCCCCCCAAATTCCCAAAATCCCCCCAAATTCCCCCAAATCCCCCCCCAGGGTGTGCGGGAGCCTCCGGGAAAAGCAGGAAAAACGAAAAAGTCGGAAAAAATAAAACTAAAAGGGGAAAATCCGCCCCAAAACCGGGGCCGGGGGAGGAGGAGGAGGAGGAGGAGGGGTTGGAGGATTTGGGTGGGAAAAGGCGGAATTTGGGCAAAGAGAGGCCGTACCTGGATGAGCCGATCGGCCAGGGCCGCGCTCTCCTGGCGGGGAGGGGACAGCGACAGAGCCGCCTCAGCGACAGCGACAGCGACAGCGACAGCGGCGACAGCGACAGAGGCACCCGCCACCCCGCCCCCAGCGCCCCGGAAGGCCCCCGAAATTCCCCCGAAATTCCCCCAAAATTTCCCTGAAATTCCCCCGAAATTCCCCCGGAATTTCCCGAAAATTGCCCCGAAATTCCCCCAAAATTCCCCCGAAATTCCCCCAAAATTTCCCTGAAATTCCCCCGGAATTCCCCCGGAATTTCCCCAAAATTCCCCCGAAATTCCCCCGGGGTTTGGGGAGGTCTGTGCCCGGAGCGCGAGGGGTTAACCGAAATAACGGGATTTGGGCCCAGAATGTGTGAAAATGGGGAGATTTGGGCTGAAAACGGGAGATTTGGGCTGAAAATGGGAGATTTGGGCTGAAAACGGGAGATTTGGGCTGAAAACGGGAGATTTGGGCTGAAAATGGGAGATTTGGGCTGAAAATGGGAGATTTGGGCTGAAAATGGGAGATTTGGGCTGAAAATGGGGAGATTTGGGCTGAAAACGGGAGATTTGGGCTGAAAATGGGAGATTTGGGCTGAAAACAGGAGATTTGGGCTGAAAACAGGAGATTTGGGCTGAAAATGGGAGATTTGGGCTGAAAATGGGGAGATTTGGGCTGAAAATGGGAGATTTGGGCTGAAAACGGGAGATTTGGGCTGAAAACGGGAGATTTGGGCTGAAAACGGGAGATTTGGACTGAAAATGGGGAGATTTGGGCTGAAAACGGGAGATTTTGTCTGAAAATGGGAGATTTGGGTTGAAAACAGGGAGATTTCTGCCCAGAATGAGATTTTGTCTGAAAATTTGGAGATTTTGGTCCAAAAGGAGGAGATTTTGTCCAAAGCAGGAAAGGTTTTGACCCAAAATGCAGAGTTCCGTGCAGCGTTCTGGGGTGTTTTGGGGTGGTTTTGGTGTTTTTTGGGGTTCCATGCAGTGTTTTGGGATTTTTTGGTGTTTTTTGGGGTGTTTTTGGTGGTTTTTGGGGTCCCATGCAGCGTTTGGTGTTTTTTGGGGTGTTTTTGGTGGTTTTTGGGGTCCCATGCAGCGTTTGGTGTTTTTTGGGGTGTTTTTGGTGTTTTTTGGGGTGTTTTTGGTGGTTTTTGGGGTCCCATGCAGCGTTTTTGGTGTTTTTTGGGGTGTTTTTGGTGTTTTTTGGGGTCCCATGCAGCGTTTGGGGTTTTTTTGGGGTGTTTTTGGTGTTTTTTGGGGGTCCCATGCAGCGTTTGGGGTTTTTTGGGGTGTTTTTGGTGTTTTTTGGGGTTCCATGCAGCGTTTGGGGTTTTTTGGGGTGTTTTTGGTGTTTTTTGGGGGATTCCACGCGGTGTTTTTGGGGTTCCCCACGCTCTTTCGGGGTTTCCCGGGGTTCCCCGTGCTGTTTTTGGGGTCCCCTCGGGGTTTTTTGGGGTTCCATGCAGCATTTTGGGAGGTTTTTGGGGTGTTTTGGGTTTTTTCTTTTCGGTTCCATGCAGCATTTTGGTGTGCTTAGGGTTTTTTGTGTCCCACGCAGTGTTTTGGGTTTATTTGGGGTGTTTTTGGTGTTTTTCGGGGTTCCCTGCAGTGTTTTGGGGTGTTTTGGGGTGTTTTTAGTGTTTTTCGGGGTTCCCTGCAGTGTTTTGGGGTGTTTTAGGGTGTTTTTGGTGTTTTTTGGGGTCCCATGCAGTGTTTGGGGTGTTTTTGGTGTTTTTTGTGTCCCACACAGTGTTTTGGGTTCATTTGGGGTGGTTTTGGTGTTTTTTGGGTTCCACGCAGTGTTTTGGGGATTTTGGGTTTCCTTTTAGGGTTGTTTTGTTTTTTTTTTTTGTTCCATGCAGTATTTTGGGGGTTTTGAGGAGATTTTTGGGGGTTTTTTGGGGTTCCATACGGTGTTTTGGGGTTTTCGGGGTGTTTTTTGGGTTCCGTGCAGTGTTTCGGGGTTGTTTTAGGGGGTTTTGGGAGGGTTCTGTGCAGTCTTTGGGGGTTTTTTTGGGGTGGTTTGGGTGTTTTTTGGGGTTCCGTACAGTGTTTGGGGGTTTTTGAGGTGGTTTCGCTGGTTTCTGGGTGGTTCCATGCAGCGTTTTCGGTGGTTTTGGGGTGTTTTGGTGTTTTTTGGGGGTCCATGCCGTGTTTTTGGTGTTTTTGGGGTGTTTTTGGGGTCCCATGCAGCGTTTTGGGTTTATTTGGGGTGTTTTTGGTGTTTTTCGGGGTTCCCTGCAGTGTTTTGGGGTGTTTTGGGGTGTTTTTGGTGTTTTTCGGGGTTCCCTGCAGTGTTTTGGGGTGTTTTGGGGTGTTTTTAGTGTTTTTTGGGGTCCCATGCAGCGTTTGGGGTTTTTTGGGGTGTTTTTGGTGGTTTTTGGGGTCCCATGCAGTGTTCTGGTGTTTTTTGGGGTGTTTTTGGTGTTTTTGGGGGTCCCATGCAGTGTTCTGGTGTTTTTTGGGGTGTTTTTGGTGTTTTTGGGGGTCCCATGCAGCGTTTTGGGTTTATTTGGGGTGTTTTTGGTGTTTTTCGGGGTTCCCTGCAGTGTTTTGGGGTGTTTTGGGGTGTTTTTAGTGTTTTTTGGGGTCCCATTCAGCGTTTGGGGTTTTTTGGGGTGTTTTTGATGTTTTTCGGGGTTCCCTGCAGTGTTTTGGGGTGTTTTTGGTGTTTTTGGGGGTCCCATGCAGTGTTCTGGTGTTTTTTGGGGTGTTTTTGGTGTTTTTTGGGGTGTTTTGGGGTCCTCACCTTCTCCAGGGTCTCGATGCGCTGCTTCAGCAGCCGGTTCTCGGAGCGGAGCCGCTGAGGGGACAGAGGGGACACAGAGGGGACAGAGGGGACAGGGAGGGGACAAAAGGGGGTTTAGCCTGGGAAAGGGGGAGGGGATGTCCCCAAGTGCCACCGACCCTGCGGACAGCCTGGGGACAGCCTGGGTGGCTTTGGTAACCCCGGGACGGCTCAGGATGACCCTGTGGTGACCCAAAGTGCCCCCAGGTGTCCCCAGGTGTCCCCAGGGATGTCCCCAGGTGTCCCCAGGTGTCCCCAGGCGTCCCCAGGTGTCCCCAGGTGTCTCACCTTGATCTCGATCTGCTCCTCCATCTCTTTGCTCTTGAGGGCGGCGTATTCCTTCTCCAGCCTGAGGGGACACGGACACACATGGGGACACAGGGGACACAGGGGACAGCGATGGCGGCGGGCGTGGGGACAGGGATGGGGACAGGGACAGGGACAGGGCTGACCCCTGACCTTCTCATTTTCCGCGGGTTGTATTTCACCTGGCAGGTGCGCAGGGTCAGCTTGTCCAGGACGGTGACAGTGACACAGTGACAGTGACAGTGACAATGACAGTGACAGGATGACAGCAACAGTGACACAGTGACAGTGACACAGTGACAGTGACACAGTGACACAGTGACACAGTGACAATGACAGTGACAGTGACACAGTGACAGTGACACAGTGACAGTGACAGTGACAATGACAGTGACAGAATGACAGCAACAGTGACACAGTGACAGTGACAGTGACACAGTGACACATTGACAGTGACAATGACAATGACAGTGACACAGTGACAGAATGACAGCAACAGTGACACAGTGACAATGACAGTGACACAGTGACACATTGACAGTGACAATGACAATGACAGTGACACAGTGACAATGACACAGTGACAGAATGACAGCAACAGTGACACAGTGACAATGACACAGTGACAGTGACACAGTGACACAGTGACACAGTGACAATGACACAGTGACAGTGACACAGTGACACAGTGACACAGTGACAATGACAGTGACACAGTGACAGCGACACAGTGACAGTGACACAGTGACAGTGACAGTGACACAGTGACAGTGACACAGTGACAGTGACACAGTGACACAGTGACACAGTGACAATGACAGTGACACAGTGACAGTGACACAGTGACAGTGACACAGTGACACAGTGACACAGTGACACAGTGACAATGACAATGACAGTGACACAGTGACAGTGACACAGTGACAGTGACAGTGACACAGTGACACAGTGACAATGACAATGACAGTGACACAGTGACAGTGACACAGTGACAGTGACAGTGACACAGTGACACAGTGACAATGACAATGACAATGACAGTGACAGTGACACAGTGACACAGTGACAATGACAATGACAGTGACACAGTGACAATGACAAAGTGACAATGACACAGTGACAGTGACACAGTGACACAGTGACACAGTGACAATGACAATGACCGACCTTTTCATTTTCCGCGGGTTGTATTTCACCTGGCAGGCGCGCAGGATCAGCTTGTCCGGGCACGAGTCGAACTGGTGCGGGATCACCTTCTGGAAATACTGCGGGGACGGGACACGACGGGCAGAGTTCAGCCCAAAAACGGGGAGAATTCAGGCAAAACGGGGAAATTCAGCCCAAAATGGGGAAATTCAGCCCAAAATGGGGAAATTCAGCCCAAAATGGGGAAATTCAGCCCAAAACGGGGAGAATTCAGCCCAAATCGGGGAAATTCAGCCCAAATCGGGGAAATTCAGCCCAAAACGGGGAGAATTCAGCCCAAAAACGGGGAGAATTCAGCCCAAAAACGGGGAGAATTCAGCCCAAAATGGGGAAATTCAGCCCAAATCGGGGAAATTCAGCCCAAAACGGGGAGAATTCAGCCCAAAATGGGGAAATTCAGCCCAAAACGGGGAAATTCAGCCCAAAACAGGGAGAATTCAGCCCAAATCGGGGAAATTCAGCCCAAAATGGGGAAATTCAGCCCAAATCGGGGAGAGTTCAGCCCAAATCAGGGAAATTCAGCCCAAATCGGGGAAATTCAGCCCAAATTGGGGAAATTCAGCCCAAAACGGGGAAATTCAGCCCAAAATGGGGAAATTCAGCCCAAATCGGGGGAAATTCAGCCCAAATTGGGGAAATTCAGCCCAAAACGGGGAAATTCAGCCCAAATCGGGGAGAATTTATGCCAAATTTGGAAAATTCGACCCAGATTAGGGAAAATTCAACCCAAATTGGGAAAATTCACCTCAGATTGGGAAAATTCACACCAAAGCGGGGAAATTAACCCCAAATTGGGGGAAATTTACCTCAAATTGGGAAATTTCACCTCGAATTGGGGGAAATACAGCCCAAATCCGGGAAAATTCACCAAAAAATTGTGGAACTTCATCTCAAATTGGGAAAATTCAAACCAGATCTGGGAAAATTCACACCAAATCCGGGAAAATTCACACCAAATCTGGGAAAATTCATTCCAAATTGGGAAAATTTACCTCGAATCAAGATAATTTACCTCAAATCGGGGAGAATTCGCCCCAAATTGAGACAATTCACCCCAAACTGGGGAAAATTCATCCCAAACTGGGGGAAATGGGGAAAGAACAGCACAAAATGGGGAACAACTCGTCCCATTGGCCAAATCCACCCCAACCCCATCCTGAACCCATCCCACTGGCAAAATCCATCTCAAATCCCTTCCCACTGGAGAAATCCACGCCCAAATCCAGCCCATTGACCCAACCCGCCCCAAATTGACCCCAAACCCATCCCATCGACCAAAGCCACCCCAAATCCATCCCAAAATCCATCCCAAATTAATCCCCAAACCCATCCCATCGACCAAAGCCACCCCAAATCCATCCCAAAATCCATCCCATTGACCAAAGCCATCCCAAATCCATCCCATTGACCAAACCCGCCCCAAATCCATCCCAAAACCCATCCCATTGACCAAAGCCACCCCAAATCCATCCCAAAATCCATCCCATTGACCAAAGCCATCCCTAAATTAATCCCATTGACCAAAACTGCCCCAAAACTCATCCCATTGACCAAATCCATCCCCAAACCCATCCCATTTACCCAACCCACCCCAAACCCACCCCACTGACCAGCCCCACCCCAAACCCATCCCTAAATTAATCCCATTGACCAAAGCCACCCCAAAACTCATCCCATTGATCAAACCCATCCCTAAATCCATCTCATTGACCCAACTCGCCCCAAATCCATCCCCAAATCCATCCCACTGACCAAACCCGCCCCAAATTCACCCCAAACCCATCCCATCGACCAAACCCATCCCTAAATCAATCCCATTGACCAAACCTGCCCCAAACCCCATCCCAGAACTCATCCCATTGACCAAGCCCACCCTAAAACTCAACCCAAACCCATCCCATTGACCAAAGCCACCCCAAATCCATCCCCAAACCCATCCCATTGACCAAAACCTGCCCCAAACTCACCGCAAACCCATCTCATTGACCAAACCCATCCCTAAATCCATTCCATTGACCAAACCCGGCCCAAATCCATCCCAAAACCCATCCCATTGACCAAACCCATCCCTAAATTAATCCCATTGACCAAAACCGCCCCAAAACTCATCCCATTGACCAAATCCATCCCCAAACCCATCCCATTGACCCAACCCACCCCAAACCCACCCCACTGACCAGCCCCACCCCAAACCCATCCCTAAATTAATCCCATTGACCAAAGCCACCCCAAAACTCATCCCATTGATCAAACCCATCCCTAAATCCATCTCATTGACCCAACTCGCCCCAAATCCATCCCCAAATCCATCCCACTGACCAAACCCGCCCCAAATTAACCCCAAACCCATCCCATCGACCAAACCCATCCCTAAATCAATCCCATTGACCAAACCTGCCCCAAACCCCATCCCAGAACTCATCCCATTGACCAAACCCACCCTAAAACTCAACCCAAACCCATCCCATTGACCAAAGCCACCCCAAATCCATCCCCAAACTCGTCCCATTGACCAAACCCATCCCAAATCCATCCCAAAAGTCATCCCATTGACCAAACCTGCCCCAAACTCACCGCAAACCCATCTCATTGACCAAACCCATCCCAAATCCATCCCAAAATCCATCCCATTGACCAAAGCCACCCCAAATCCATCCCAAAACCCGCCCCAAATCCATCCCAAAATCCATCCCATTGACCAAACCCGCCCCAAATCCATCCCAAAATCCACTCCACTGACAAAACCCACCCCAAACCCCATCCCAGAACTCATCCCATTGACCAAACCCGCCCCAAATTCACCCCAAACCCATCCCATTGACCAAAGCCATCCCTAAATCCATCCCATTGACCAAACCTGCCCCAAACCCCATCCCAGAACTCATCCCATTGACCCAACCCACCCCAAACCCATCCCAAAATCCTCCCAAACCCACCCCATTGACCAGCCCCACCCCAAACCCATCCCTAAACCCATCCCATTGACCAAAGCCACCCCAAAACTCATCCCATTGACCAAACCCATCCCTAAATCCATCCCATTGACCAAACCTGCCCCAAACCCCATCCCAGAACTCATCCCATTGACCAGCCCCACCCCAAATCCACCCCACTGACCAGCCCCACCCCAGCCCCACCCCACTGACCAGCCCCACCCCAGCCCCACCCCACTGACCAGCCCCACCCCAAACCCAGCCAGCCCCACCCCACTGACCAGCCCCACCCCAGCCCCACCCCACTGTCCAGCCCCACCCCAAACCCAGCCAGCCCCACCCCACTGTCCAGCGCCCCCCGCGGCCGCCCCGCGGCGGGTACCTGTGACATCCCCTCCATGTCCAGCTGCACCAGCTCGGCCTGGTTGAACTGCAGCAGCGCCATCCCCACCCGGAACACGATCTCCAGACCCTGCCAAGGGCCCTGCCCTGTCACCGCGGGGTCACCGCGGCCGCCACCGGGTCACCGGGGTCACCACGGGGTCACTGGGGCCACCACGGGGTCACCGCGGCCGCCACGGGGTCACCGGGGTCACCACGGGGTCACCGTGGCCACCACGGGGTCAACGGGGTCACCATGGGGTCACCGTGGCCACCACGGGGTCACCGGGGTCACCATGGGGTCACCGGGGTCACCACGGGGTCACCGGGGTCACCATGGGGTCACCGGGGTCACCACGGGGTCACCGGGGTCACCATGGGGTCACCGGGGTCACCCTGGGGCCATCCCCACCCGGGTTGGGGTGACAGCGGGTGGATTTTGGGTGACAGCGGGCGGATTTTGGGTGACAGCGGGCGGATTTTGGGTGACAGCGGGCGGATTTTGGGGTGACATCGGGCGGATTTTGGGGTGACAGCGGGTGGATTTTGGGTGACAGCGGGTGGATTTTGGGGTGACAGCGGGTGGATTTTGGGGTGACAGCGGGTGGATTTTGGGGTGACAGCGGGCGGATTTTGGGTGACAGCGGGTGGATTTTGGGGTGACAGCGGGCGGATTTTGGGGTGACAGCGGGCGGATTTTGGGTGACAGCGGGCGGATTTTGGGGTGACAGCGGGCGGATTTTGGGTGACAGCGGGTGGATTTTGGGTGACAGCGGGTGGATTTGGGGTGACAGCGGGCGGATTTTGGGGTGACAGCGGGTGGATTTTGGGTGACAGCGGGTGGATTTGGGGTGACAGCGGGCGGATTTTGGGGTGACAGCGGGTGGATTTTGGGTGACAGCGGGCGGATTTTGGGTGACAGCGGGCGGATTTTGGGGTGACAGCGGGTGGATTTTGGGGTGACAGCGGGTGGATTTGGGGTGACAGCGGGTGGATTTTGGGTGACAGCGGGGGGATTTTGGGTGACAGCGGCTGGATTTTGGGTGACAGCGGGTGGATTTTGGGTGACAGCGGGTGGATTTTGGGTGACAGCGGGTGGATTTTGGGTGACAGCGGGTGGATTTTGGGTGACAGCGGGTGGATTTTGGGGTGACAGCGGGCGGATTTTGGGGTGACAGCGGGTGGATTTTGGGGTGACAGCGGGTGGATTTTGGGGTGACAGCGGGTGGATTTGGGGTGACAGCGGGCGGATTTTGGGGTGACAGCGGGTGGATTTTGGGTGACAGCGGGCGGATTTTGGGTGACAGCGGGCGGATTTTGGGGTGACAGCGGGCGGATTTTGGGTGACAGCGGGTGGATTTTGGGTGACAGCGGGTGGATTTTGGGGTGACAGCGGGTGGATTTTGGGTGACAGCGGGCGGATTTTGGGTGACAGCGGGTGGATTTTGGGTGACAGCGGGCGGATTTTGGGGTGACAGCGGGTGGATTTTGGGTGACAGCGGGCGGATTTTGGGGTGACAGCGGGTGGATTTTGGGTGACAGCGGGTGGATTTTGGGTGACAGCGGGCGGATTTTGGGTGACAGCGGGTGGATTTTGGGGTGACAGCGGGTGGATTTTGGGTGACAGCGGGCGGATTTTGGGTGACAGCGGGCGGATTTTGGGTGACAGCGGGCGGATTTTGGGTGACAGCGGGTGGATTTTGGGGTGACATCGGGTGGATTTTGGGTGACAGCGGGTGGATTTTGGGGTGACAGCGGGCGGATTTTGGGTGACAGCGCGTGGATTTTGGGGTGACAGCGGGTGGATTTTGGGTGACAGCAGGTGGATTTTGGGTGACAGCGGGTGGATTTTGGGTGACAGCGGGCGGTTCAGGTGACAGCGGGCGGATTTTGGGTGACAGCGGGTGGATTTTGGGGTGACAGCGGGTGGATTTTGGGGTGACAGCGGGCGGATTTTGGGGTGACAGCGGGTGGATTTTGGGGTGACAGCGGGTGGATTTTGGGTGACATCGGGCGGATTTGGGGTGACATCGGGTGGATTTTGGGGTGACATCGGGCGGATTTTGGGTGACAGCGGGTGGATTTGGGGTGACAGCGGGTGGATTTTGGGTGACAGCGGGTGGATTTTGGGTGACAGCGGGCGGATTTGGGGTGACAGCGGGCGGATTTTGGGTGACAGCGGGCGGATTTTGGGGTGACAGCGGGTGGATTTTGGGGTGACAGCGGGTGGATTTTGGGGTGACAGCGGGTGGATTTTGGGGTGACAGCGGGCGGATTTTGGGTGACAGCGGGCGGATTTTGGGTGACAGCGGGCGGATTTTGGGTGACAGCGGGCGGATTTTGGGTGACAGCGGGCGGATTTTGGGTGACAGCGGGTGGATTTTGGGTGACAGCGGGCGGATTTTGGGTGACAGCGGGTGAATTTTGGGTGACAGCGGGCGGATTTTGGGTGACAGCGGGTGGATTTTGGGGTGACAGCGGGCGGATTTTGGGTGACAGCGGGTGGATTTTGGGGTGACATCGGGTGGATTTTGGGTGACAGCGGGTGGATTTTGGGTGACAGCGGGCGGATTTTGGGTGACAGCGGGCGGATTTTGGGGTGACAGCGGGTGGATTTTGGGTGACAGCGGGCGGATTTTGGGGTGACAGCGGGTGGATTTTGGGGTGACAGCGGGTGGATTTTGGGGTGACAGCGGGTGGATTTTGGGGTGACAGCGGGTGGATTTTGGGTGACAGCGGGTGGATTTTGGGGTGACAGCGGGTGGATTTTGGGTGACAGCGGGTGGATTTTGGGTGACAGCGGGCGGATTTTGGGTGACAGTGGGTGGATTTGGGGTGACAGCGGGTGGATTTTGGGTGACAGCGGGTGGATTTGGGGTGACAGCGGGCGGATTTTGGGTGACAGCGGGTGGATTTTGGGGTGACAGCGGGCGGATTTGGGGTGACAGCGGGCGGATTTGGGGTGACAGCGGGTGGATTTTGGGTGACAGCGGGCGGATTTGGGGTGACAGCGGGTGGATTTTGGGTGACAGCGGGTGGATTTTGGGGTGACAGCGGGTGGATTTTGGGGTGACAGCGGGTGGATTTTGGGTGACAGCGGGCGGATTTGGGGTGACAGCGGGTGGATTTTGGGTGACAGCGGGTGGATTTTGGGGTGACAGCGGGTGGATTTTGGGGTGACAGCGGGTGGATTTTGGGTGACAGCGGGCGGATTTGGGGTGACAGCGGGCGGATTTGGGGTGACAGCGGGCGGATTTGGGGTGACAGCGGGCGGATTTTGGGGTGACAGCAGGCGGATTTTGGGTGACAGCGGGCGGATTTTGGGGTGACAGCGGGCGGATTTTGGGTGACAGCGGGTGGATTTTGGGTGACAGCGGGCGGATTTTGGGTGACAGCGGGCGGATTTTGGGTGACAGCGGGTGGATTTTGGGTGACAGCGGGTGGATTTTGGGTGACAGCGGGCGGATTTTGGGTGACAGCGGGCGGATTTTGGGTGACAGCGGGCGGATTTTGGGTGACAGCGGGCGGATTTTGGGTGACAGCGGGCGGATTTTGGGTGACAGCGGGTGGATTTGGGGTGACAGCGGGCGGATTTTGGGTGACAGCGGGTGGATTTTGGGTGACAGCGGGCGGATTTTGGGTGACAGCGGGCGGATTTGGGGTGACAGCGGGCGGATTTGGGGTGACAGCGGGCGGATTTTGGGTGACAGCGGGCGGATTTTGGGTGACAGCGGGCGGATTTGGGGTGACAGCGGGCGGATTTTGGGTGACAGCGGGCGGATTTTGGGTGACAGCGGGCGGATTTTGGGTGACAGCGGGCGGATTTTGGGGTGACAGCGGGTGGATTTTGGGGTGACAGCGGGCGGATTTTGGGGTGACAGCGGGCGGATTTTGGGGTGACAGCGGGCGGATTTGGGGTGACAGCGGGTGGATTTTGGGTGACAGCGGGCGGATTTGGGGTGACAGCGGGTGGATTTTGGGTGACAGCGGGTGGATTTTGGGGTGACAGCGGGTGGATTTTGGGGTGACAGCGGGCGGATTTTGGGTGACAGCGGGAGGATTTTGGGTGACAGCGGGTGGATTTTGGGGTGACAGCGGGTGGATTTTGGGGTGACAGCGGGTGGATTTTGGGGTGACAGCGGGTGGATTTGGGGTGACAGCGGGCGGATTTGGGGTGACAGCGGGCGGATTTGGGGTGACAGCGGGCGGAGTTTGGGTGACAGCGGGCGGATTTGGGGTGACAGCGGGCGGATTTTGGGTGACAGCGGGCGGATTTGGGGTGACAGCGGGCGGATTTTGGGTGACAGCGGGTGGATTTTGGGGTGACAGCGGGCGGATTTGGGGTGACAGCGGGCGGATTTTGGGGTGACAGCGGGTGGATTTTGGGTGACAGCGGGTGGATTTTGGGGTGACAGCGGGCGGATTTTGAGTGACAGCGGGCGGATTTTGGGGTGACAGCGGGCGGATTTTGGGTGACAGCGGGCGGATTTTGGGTGACAGCGGGTGGATTTTGGGTGACAGCGGGTGGATTTTGGGGTGACAGCGGGCGGATTTTGGGTGACAGCGGGTGGATTTTGGGTGACAGCGGGTGGATTTTGGGTGACAGCGGGGGGATTTTGGGGTGACAGCGGGTGGATTTTGGGTGACAGCGGGTGGATTTTGGGTGACAGCGGGCGGATTTTGGGTGACAGCGGGCGGTTGGGGTGACAGCGGGCGGATTTTGGGTGACAGCGGGCGGATTTTGGGGTGACAGCGGGCGGATTTTGGGTGACAGCGGGTGGATTTTGGGTGACAGCGGGTGGATTTTGGGTGACAGCTGGTGGATTTTGGGTGACAGCGGGCGGATTTTGGGTGACAGCGGGCGGATTTTGGGTGACAGCGGGCGGATTTTGGGTGACAGCGGGCGGATTTTGGGGTGACAGCGGGTGGATTTTGGGTGACAGCGGGCGGATTTTGGGGTGACAGCGGGCGGATTTTGGGTGACAGCGGGCGGATTTTGGGGTGACAGCGGGTGGATTTTGGGGTGACAGCGGGCGGATTTTGGGTGACAGCGGGCGGATTTTGGGTGACAGCGGGTGGATTTTGGGTGACAGCGGGTGGATTTTGGGGTGACAGCGGGCGGTTTGGGGTGACAGCGGGTGGATTTTGGGGTGACAGCGGGTGGATTTTGGGGTGACAGCGGGCGGTTGGGGTGACAGCGGGCGGATTTTGGGGTGACAGCGGGCGGATTTTGGGTGACAGCGGGCGGATTTTGGGTGACAGCGGGCGGATTTTGGGTGACAGCGGGCGGATTTTGGGTGACAGCGGGTGGATTTTGGGTGACAGCGGGCGGATTTTGGGTGACAGCGGGTGGATTTTGGGGTGACAGCGGGCGGATTTTGGGTGACAGCGGGCGGATTTTGGGTGACAGCGGGTGGATTTTGGGTGACAGCGGGTGGATTTTGGGTGACAGCGGGCGGATTTTGGGTGACAGCGGGTGGATTTTGGGTGACAGCGGGCGGATTTTGGGGTGACAGCGGGTGGATTTTGGGTGACAGCGGGTGGATTTTGGGGTGACAGCGGGTGGATTTTGGGTGACAGCGGGTGGATTTTGGGGTGACAGCGGGTGGATTTTGGGTGACAGCGGGTGGATTTTGGGTGACAGCGGGTGGATTTTGGGGTGACAGCGGGTGGATTTTGGGTGACAGCGGGTGGATTTTGGGGTGACAGCGGGCGGATTTGGGGTGACAGCGGGCGGATTTGGGGTGACAGCGGGTGGATTTTGGGTGACAGCGGGCGGATTTGGGGTGACAGCGGGTGGATTTTGGGTGACAGCGGGTGGATTTTGGGGTGACAGCGGGTGGATTTTGGGGTGACAGCGGGTGGATTTTGGGTGACAGCGGGCGGATTTGGGTGACAGCGGGCGGATTTGGGGTGACAGCGGGCGGATTTGGGATGACAGCGGGCGGATTTTGGGTGACAGCGGGTGGATTTTGGGTGACAGCGGGTGGATTTTGGGTGACAGCGGGTGGATTTTGGGTGACAGCGGGCGGATTTTGGGTGACAGCGGGCGGATTTTGGGTGACAGCGGGTGGATTTTGGGTGACAGCGGGTGGATTTTGGGTGACAGCGGGCGGATTTTGAGTGACAGCGGGCGGATTTTGGGTGACAGCGGGCGGATTTTGGGTGACAGCGGGCGGATTTTGGGTGACAGCGGGTGGATTTTGGGTGACAGCGGGTGGATTTTGGGGTGACAGCGGGCGGATTTTGGGTGACAGCGGGTGGATTTTGGGGTGACAGCGGGTGGATTTTGGGTGACAGCGGGGGGATTTTGGGGTGACAGCGGGTGGATTTTGGGTGACAGCGGGTGGATTTTGGGTGACAGCGGGCGGATTTTGGGGTGACAGCGGGCGGTTGGGTGACAGCGGGCGGATTTTGGGTGACAGCGGGCGGATTTTGGGGTGACAGCGGGCGGATTTTGGGTGACAGCGGGTGGATTTTGGGTGACAGCGGGTGGATTTTGGGTGACAGCGGGTGGATTTTGGGTGACAGCGGGCGGATTTTGGGTGACAGCGGGCGGATTTTGGGTGACAGCGGGCGGATTTTGGGTGACAGCGGGCGGATTTTGGGTGACAGCGGGTGGATTTTGGGTGACAGCGGGCGGATTTTGGGGTGACAGCGGGCTGGATTTTGGGTGACAGCGGGCGGATTTTGGGGTGACAGCGGGTGGATTTTGGGTGACAGCGGGCGGATTTTGGGTGACAGCGGGCGGATTTTGGGTGACAGCGGGTGGATTTTGGGTGACAGCGGGCGGATTTTGGGTGACAGCGGGCGGATTTTGGGTGACAGCGGGCGGATTTTGGGTGACAGCGGGCGGATTTTGGGTGACAGCGGGTGGATTTTGGGGTGACAGCGGGCGGATTTTGGGGTGACAGCGGGTGGATTTTGGGGTGACAGCGGGCGGTTTGGGGTGACAGCGGGTGGATTTTGGGTGACAGCGGGTGGATTTTGGGTGACAGCGGGCGGTTTGGGTGACAGCGGGCGGATTTTGGGTGACAGCGGGCGGATTTTGGGTGACAGCGGGCGGATTTTGGGTGACAGCGGGCGGATTTTGGTGACAGCGGGCGGATTTTGGGGTGACAGCGGGTGGATTTTGGGGTGACAGCGGGCGGATTTTGGGTGACAGCGGGTGGATTTTGGGTGACAGCGGCGGATTTTGGGTGACAGCGGCGGATTTTGGGTGACAGCGGGCGGATTTTGGGTGACAGCGGGTGGATTTTGGGTGAC
>NW_027094887.1:0-46507 GCF_029207755.1 Chamaea fasciata | reverse complement strand
GTTTGTAGGAGGCCTTTGGCCCTCCAAGGGAAGCCAGGCTTCCAGCTTGTGGCAGCTTGCATCTGGAAGAAATCCTGTTCCGTTCTGGATTGTAGGTGGCCGAGGCCAGGTGCCCGGCAGAGGGAGTTGGGCACAAAGGATGGCCTGTTTCCAGGGGTAAGTAAAGTCAGCTGCCCAGGTGCCTGATGTCAGTTTGCAGATGGCAATTGTTCCTCCATGGGAAGCCAGGCTTCCAGCTTGTGGCAGCTTGCATCTGAAAGAAATCCTGTTCCGTTCGGGATTGTAGGTGGCCGAGGCTAGGTGCCCGGCAGAGGGAGTTGGGCACAAATGATGGACTGTTTCCAGGGGTAAGTAAAGTCAGCTGCCCAGGTGCCTGATGTCAGTTTGTAGGAGGCCTTTGGCCCTCCATGGGAAGCCAGGCTTCCAGCTTGTGGCAGCTTGCATCTGGAAGAAATCCTGTTCCGTTCGGGATTGTAGGTGGCCGAGGCCTGGTGCCCGGCAGAGGGACTTGGGCACAAATGATGGCCTGTTTCCAGGGGTAAGTAAAGTCAGCTGCCCAGGTGCCTGATGTCAGTTTACAGATGGCAATTGTTCCTCCATGGGAAGCCAGGCTTCCAGCTTGTGGCAGCTTGCATCTTGAAGAAATCCTGTTCCGTTTGGGATCGTTGGTGGTCGAGGCCTGGTGCCCGGCTGAGGGAGTTGGGAACAAAGGATGGCCTGTTTCCAGGGGTAAGTAAAGTCAGCTGCCCAGGTGCCTGGTGTCAGTTTGTCGGAGGCCTTTGGCCCTCCAAGGGAAGCAAGTCTTCCAGTTTGTGGCAGCTTACATCTGGAAGAAATCCTGTTCCGTTTGGGATTGTAGGTGGCCGAGGCCTGGTGCCCGGCAGAGGGAGTTGGGCACAAATGATGGCCTGTTTCCAGGGGTAAGTAAAGTAAGCTGCCCAGGTGCCTGATGTCAGTTTGTAGGAGGCCTTTGGCCCGCTAAGGGAAGGTAGTCTTCTAGTTCAAGAGAGCTTGAATCTGGAAGAAATCCTGTTCCGTTCGGGATTGTAGGTGGCCGAGGCCAGGTGCCCGGCAGAGGGAGTTGGGCAGAAAGGATGGCCTGTTTCCAGGGGTAAGTAAAGTCAGCTGCCCAGGTGGCTGATGTCAGTTTGTCGGAGGCTTTTGGCCCTCCATGGGAAGGTAGTCTTCCAGTTTGTGACAGCATGCATCTGGAAGAAATCCTGTTTCGTTTGCGATTGTAGGTGGCCGAGGCCAGGTGCCTGGCAGAGGGAGTTGGGCACAAACGATGGCCTGTTTCCAGGGGTAAGTAAATTCAGCTGCCCAGGTGCCTGATGTCAGTTTGTTGAAGGCCTATGGCTCCCCAAGTGATGCTAGTCTTCCTGTTCAAGGCATCTTGCATCTGGAAAAAATCCTGTTCCATTCAAGATTGTAGGTGGCTGAAGCTGGGAGCCCGGCAGAGGGAGTTGGGAACAAAGGATGGCCTGTTTTTAGGGGTAAGTAAAGTCAGCTGCCCAGGTGCCTGATGGCAGTTTGTAGGAGGCCTTTGGCCCTCCATGCGAAGCCAGGCTTCCTGCTTGTGGCAGCTTGCATCTGGAAGAAATCCTGTTCCGTTCAAGATTGTAGGTGCACGGAGCCGGGTGCCCGGCAGAGGGAGTTGGGCACAAAGGATGGCCTGTTTCCAGGGATAAGTAAAGTCAGCTGCCCAGGTGCCTGATGTCAGTTTGCAGATGGCAATTGTTCCTCCATGGGAAGCCAGGCTTCTAGCTTGTGGCAGCTTGCATCTGGAAGAAATACTGTTCCGTTTCCAATTCTAGGTGGCCGAGGCCAGGTGCCCGGCAGAGGGAGTTGGGCACAAAGGATGGCCTGTTTCCAGGGGTAAGTAAAGTCAGCTGCCCAGGTGCCTGATGTCAGTTTGTAGCAGGCCTTTGGCCCTCTAAGGGAAGCTAGTCCTACAGTTTGTGGCAGCTTGCATCTGGAAGAAATCCTGTTCCGTTCGGGATTGTAGGTGGCCGAGGCCAGGTGCCCGGCAGAGGGACTTGGGCACAAAGGATGGCCTGTTTCCAGGGGTAAGTAAAGTCAGCTGCCCAGGTGCCTGGTGTCAGTTTGTAGGAGGCCTTTGGCCCTCCAAGTGAAGCAAGTCTTCCAGTTTGTGGCAGCTTGCATCGCGAAGAAATCCTGTTCCGTTTGGGATTGTAGGTGGCCGAGACCAGGTGCCCGGCAGAGGGAGTTGGGCACAAAGGATGGCCTGTTTCCAGGGGTAAGTAAAGTCAGCTGCCCAGGTGCCTGATGTCAGTTTGTAGGAGGCCTTTGGTCCTCCATGGGAAGCTAGTCTTCCAGTTTGTGGTAGCTTGCATCTTGAAGAAATCCTGTTCTGTTTGGGATCGTAGGTGGCCGAGGCCAGGTGCCCGGCAGAGGGAGCTGGGCACAAATGATGGCCTGTTTCCAGGGGTAAGTAAAGTCAGCTGCCCAGGTGCCTGATGTCAGTTTGCAGATGGCAATTGTTCCTCCATGGGAAGCCAGGCTTCCAGCTTGTGGCAGCTTGCATCTGGAAGAAATCCTGTTCCGTTTGGGATCGTAAGTGGCCGAGGCCTGGTGCCCGGCTAAGGGAGTTGGGCACAAAGGATGGCCTGTTTCCAGGGGTAAGTAAAGTCAGCTGCCCAGGTGCCTGATGTCAGTTTGTAGGAGGCCTTTGGCCCTCCAAGGGAAGCAAGTCTTCCAGCTTTTGGCAGCTTGCATCGCGAAGAAATCCTGTTCCGTTCGGGATTGTAGGTGGCCGAGGCCAGGTGCCCGGCAGAGGGAGTTGGGCACAAATGATGGCCTGTTTCCAGGGGTAAGTAAAGTCAGCTGCCCAGGTGCCTGATGTCAGTTTTTAGGAGGCCTTTGGCCCTCCATGGGAAGCCAGGCTTCCAGCTTGTGGCAGCTTGCATCTGGAAGAAATCCTGTTCCGTTCGGGATTGTAGGTGCACGGAGCCGGGTGCCCGGCAGAGGGAGTTGGGCACAAAGGATGGCCTGTTTCCAGGGGCATGTAAAGTCAGTTGCCCAGGTGCCTGATGTCAGTTTGTAGCAGGCCGTTGGCCCGCTAAGGGAAGGTAGTCTTCCAGTTTGTGGCAGCTTGCATCTGGAAGAAATCCTGTTCCGTTTGGGATTGTAGGTGGCCGAGACCAGGTGGCCGGCAGAGGGAGTTGTGCACAAAGGATGGCCTGTTTCGAGGGGTAAGTAAAGTCAGCTGCCCAGGTGCCTGATGTCAGTTTGTAGGAGGCCTTTGGCCCTTCAAGGGAAACTAGTCTTCCAGTTTGTGGCAGCTTGCATCTGGAAGAAATCCTGTTACATTCGGGATTGCAGGTGGCCGAGGCCAGGTGCCCGGCAGAGGGAGTTGGGCACAAATGATGGCCTGTATCCAGGGGTAAGTAAAGTCAGCTGCCCAGGTGCCTGATGTCAGTTTGTAGGAGGCCTTTGGCCCTCCATGGGAAGCCAGGCTTCCAGCTTGTGGCAGCTTGCATCTGGAAGAAATCCTGTTCCGTTTGGCATTGTAGGTGGCCGAGGCCAGGTGCCCGGCAGAGGGAGGTGGGCACAAATGATGGCCTGTTTCCAGGGGTAAGTAAAGTCAGCTGCCCAGGTGCCTGATGTCAGTTTGTAGGAGGCCTTTGGCCCTCCAAGAGCAGCCAGGCTTCCGGCTTGTGGCAGCTTGAATCTTGAAGAAATCCTGTTCCGTTTGGGATCGTAGGTGGCCGAGGCCTGGTGCCTGGCTAAGGGAGTTGGGAACAAAGGATGGCCTGTTTCCAGGGGTAAGTAAAGTCAGCTGCCCAGGTGCCTGATGTCAGTTTGTAGGAGGACTTTGGCCCTCCAAGGGAAGCAAGTCTTCCAGTTTGTGGCAGCTTGCATCGCGAAGAAATCCTGTTCCGTTCTGGATTGTAGGTGGCCGAGGCCAGGCGCCCGGCAGAGGGAGTTGGGCACAAATGATGGCCTGTTTCCAGGGGTAAGTAAAGTCAGCTGCCCAGGTGCCTGATGTCAGTTGGCAGATGGCAATTTTTCCTCCATGGGAAGCCAGGCTTCCAGCTTGTGGCAGCTTGCATCTGGAAGAAATCCTGTTCCGTTCGGGATTGTAGGTGGCCGAGGCTAGGTGCCCTGCAGAGGGAGTTGGGCACAAATGATGGCCTGTTTCCAGGGGTAAGTAAAGTCAGCTGCCCAGGTGCCTGATGTCAGTTTGTAGGAGGCCTTTGGCTCTCCATGGGAAGCCAGGCTTCCAGCTTGTGGCAGCTTGTGTCTGGAAGAAATCCTGTTCCGTTTGGGATTGTAGGTGGCCGAGGCCAGGTGCCCGGCAGAGGGAGGTGGGCACAAATGATGGCCTGTTTCCAGGGGTAAGTAAAGTCAGCTGCCCAGGTGCCTGATGTCAGTTTGTAGGAGGCCTTTGGCCCTTCAAGGGAAACTAGTCTTCCAGTTTGTGGCAGCTTGCATCTGGAAGAAATCCTGATCCATTCGGGATTGCAGGTGGCCAAGGCCACGTGCCCGTCAGAGGGAGTTGGGCACAAATGATGGCCTGTTTCCAGGGGTAAGTAAAGTCAGCTGCCCAGGTGCCTGATGTCAGTTGGCAGATGGCAATTGTTCCTCCATGGGAAGCCAGGCTTCCAGCTTGTGGCAGCTTGCATCTGGAAGAAATCCTGTTCCGTTCAGGATTGTAGGTGGCCGAGGCTAGGTGCCCGGCAGAGGGAGTTGGGCACAAATGATGGCCTGTTTCCAGGGGTAAGTAAAGTCAGCTGCCCAGGTGCCTGATGTCAGTTTGTAGGAGGCCTTTGGCCCTCCAAGGGAAGCCAGGCTTCCAGCATGTGGCAGCTTGCATCTGGAAGAAATCCTGTTCTGTTTGGGATTGTAGGTGGCCGAGGCCTGGTGCCCGGCAGAGGGAGTTGGGCACAAATGATGGCCTGTTTCCAGGGGTAAGTAAAGTCAACTGCCCAGGTGCCTGATGTCAGTTTGTAGGAGGCCTTTGGCCCTTCAAGGGAAACTAGTCTTCCAGTTTGTGGCAGCTTGCATCTGGAAGAAATCCTGATCCGATCGGGATTGCAGGTAGCCAAGGCCACGTGCCCGGCAGAGGGAGTTGGGCACAAATGATGGCCTGTTTCCAGGGGTAAGTAAAGTCAGCTGCCCAGGTGCCTGATGTCAGTTTTTAGGAGGCCTTTGGCCGTCCAAGAGCAGCCAGGCTTCCGGCTTGTGGCAGCTTGCATCTTGAAAAATCCTGTTCCGTTTGGGATCGTAGGTGGCCGAGGCCTGGTGCCTCGCTAAGGGAGTTGGGAACAAAGGATGGCCTGTTTCCAGGGGTAAGTAAAGTCAGCTGCCCAGGTGCCTGATGTCAGTTTGTAGGAGGCCTTTGGCCCTCCAAGGGAAGCAAGTCTTCCAGTTTGTGGCAGCTTGCATCGCGAAGAAATGCTGTTCCGTTCGGGATTGTAGGTGGCCGAGGCCAGGTGCCCGGCAGAGGGAGTTGGGCACAAAGGATGGCCTGTTTCCAGGGGTAAGTAAAGTCAGCTGCCCAGGTGCCTGATGTCAGTTTGCAGATGGCAATTGTTCCTCCATGGGAAGCCAGGCTTCCAGCTTGTGGCAGCTTGCATCTGGAAGAAATCCTGTTCCGTTTGGGATTGTAGGTGGCCGAGGCTAGGGGCCCGGCAGAGTGAGTTGGGCACAAATGATGGACTGTTTCCAGGGGTAAGTAAAGTCAGCTGCCCAGGTGCCTGATGTCAGTTTGTAGGAGGCCTTTGGCCCTCCATGGGAAGCCAGGCTTCCAGCTTGTGGCAGCTTGCATCTGGAAGAAATCCTGTTTTGTTTGGGATTGTAGGTGGCCAAGGCCTGGTGCCCGGCAGAGGGAGTTGGGCACAAATGATGGCCTGTTTCCAGGGGTAAGTAAAGTCAGCTGCCCAGGTGCCTGATGTCAGTTTGTAGGAGGCCTTTGGCCCTTCAAGGGAAACTAGTCTTCCAGTTTGTGGCAGCTTGCATCTGGAAGAAATCCTGATCCATTCGGGATTGCAGGTGGCCAAGGCCACGTGCCCGGCAGAGGGAGTTGGGCACAAATGATGGCCTGTTTCCAGGGGTAAGTAAAGTCAGCTGCCCAGGTGCCTGATGTCAGTTTGTAGGAGGCCTTTGGCCCTCCAAGAGCAGCCAGGCTTCCGGCTTGTGGCAGCTTGCATCTGGAAGAAATCCTGTTCCATTTGGGATCGTTGGAGGCCGAGGCCTTGTGCCTGGCTAAGGGAGTTGGGAACAAAGGATGGCCTGTTTCCAGGGGTAAGTAAAGTCACCTGCCCAGGTGCCTGATGTCAGTTTGTAGCAGGCCTTTGGCCCTTTAAGGGAAGGTAGTTTTCCAGTTTGTGGCAGCTTGCATCTGGAAGAAATCCTGTTCCAATCTGGATTGTAGGTGGCCGAGGCCAGGTGCCCGGCAGAGGGAGTTGGGCAGAAATGATGGCCTGTTTCCAGGGGTAAGTAAAGTCAGCTGCCCAGGTGCCTGATGTCAGTTTGCAGATGGCAATTGTTCCTCCATGGGAAGCCAGGCTTCCAGCTTGTGGCAGCTTGCATCTGGAAGAAATCCTGTTCCGTTCGGGATTGTAGGTGGCCGAGGCTAGGTGCCCGGCAGAGGGAGTTGGGCACAAATGATGGCCTGCTTCCAGGTGTAAGTAAAGTCACCTGCCCAGGTGCCTGATGTCAGTTTGTAGGAGGCCTTTGGCCCTCCATGGGAAGCCAGGCTTCCAGCTTGTGGCAGCTTGCATCTGGGAGAAATCCTGTTCCGTTTGGGATTGTAGGTGGCCGAGGCCTGGTGCCCGGCAGAGGGACTTGGGCACAAAGGATGGCCTGTTTCCAGGGGTAAGTAAAGTCAACTGCCCAGGTGCCTGATGTCAGTTTGTAGGAGGCCTTTGGCCCTTCAAGGGAAACTAGTCTTCCAGTTTGTGGCAGCTTGCATCTGGAAGAAATCCTGATACGATCGGGATTGCAGGTAACCAAGGCCACGTTCCCGGCAGAGGGAGTTGGGCACAAATGATGGCCTGTTTCCAGGGGTAAGTAAAGTCAGCTGCCCAGGTGCCTGATGTCAGTTTGTAGGAGGCCTTTGGCCCTCCAAGAGCAGCCAGGCTTCCGGCTTGTGGCAGCTTGCATCTTGAAGAAATCCTGTTCCGTTTGGGATCGTAGGTGGCCGAGGCCTGGTGCCTGGCTAAGGGAGTTGGGAACAAAGAATGGCCTGTTTCCAGGGGTAAGTAAAGTCAGCTGCCCAGGTGCCTGATGTCAGTTTGTAGGAGGCCTTTGGCCCTTCTAGGGAAACTAGTCTTCCAGTTTGTGGCAGCTTGCATCTGGTAGAAATCCTGTTCCATTCGGGATTGTAGGTGGCCGAGGCCAGGTGCCCGGCAGAGGGAGTTGGGCACAAATGATGGACTGTTTCCAGGGGTTAGTAAAGTCAGCTGCCCAGGTGCCTGGTGTCAGTTTGTAGGAGGCCTTTGGCCCTCCAAGGGAAGCCAGGCTTCCAGCATGTGGCAGCTTGCATCTGGAAGAAATCCTGTTCCGTTCTGGATTGTAGGTGGCCGAGGCCAGGTGCCCGGCAGAGGGAGTTGGGCACAAAGGATGGCCTGTTTCCAGGGGTAAGTAAAGTCAGCTGCCCAGGTGCCTGATGTCAGTTTGCAGATGGCAATTGTTCCTCCATGGGAAGCCAGGCTTCCAGCTTGTGGCAGCTTGCATCTGAAAGAAATCCTGTTCCGTTCGGGATTGTAGGTGGCCGAGGCTAGGTGCCCGGCAGAGGGAGTTGGGCACAAATGATGGACTGTTTCCAGGGGTAAGTAAAGTCAGCTGCCCAGGTGCCTGATGTCAGTTTGTAGGAGGCCTTTGGCCCTCCATGGGAAGCCAGGCTTCCAGCTTGTGGCAGCTTGCATCTGGAAGAAATCCTGTTCCGTTCGGGATTGTAGGTGGCCGAGGCCTGGTGCCCGGCAGAGGGACTTGGGCACAAATGATGGCCTGTTTCCAGGGGTAAGTAAAGTCAGCTGCCCAGGTGCCTGATGTCAGTTTACAGATGGCAATTGTTCCTCCATGGGAAGCCAGGCTTCCAGCTTGTGGCAGCTTGCATCTTGAAGAAATCCTGTTCCGTTTGGGATCGTTGGTGGTCGAGGCCTGGTGCCCGGCTGAGGGAGTTGGGAACAAAGGATGGCCTGTTTCCAGGGGTAAGTAAAGTCAGCTGCCCAGGTGCCTGGTGTCAGTTTGTCGGAGGCCTTTGGCCCTCCAAGGGAAGCAAGTCTTCCAGTTTGTGGCAGCTTACATCTGGAAGAAATCCTGTTCCGTTTGGGATTGTAGGTGGCCGAGGCCTGGTGCCCGGCAGAGGGAGTTGGGCACAAATGATGGCCTGTTTCCAGGGGTAAGTAAAGTAAGCTGCCCAGGTGCCTGATGTCAGTTTGTAGGAGGCCTTTGGCCCGCTAAGGGAAGGTAGTCTTCTAGTTCAAGAGAGCTTGAATCTGGAAGAAATCCTGTTCCGTTCGGGATTGTAGGTGGCCGAGGCCAGGTGCCCGGCAGAGGGAGTTGGGCAGAAAGGATGGCCTGTTTCCAGGGGTAAGTAAAGTCAGCTGCCCAGGTGGCTGATGTCAGTTTGTCGGAGGCTTTTGGCCCTCCATGGGAAGGTAGTCTTCCAGTTTGTGACAGCATGCATCTGGAAGAAATCCTGTTTCGTTTGCGATTGTAGGTGGCCGAGGCCAGGTGCCTGGCAGAGGGAGTTGGGCACAAACGATGGCCTGTTTCCAGGGGTAAGTAAATTCAGCTGCCCAGGTGCCTGATGTCAGTTTGTTGAAGGCCTATGGCTCCCCAAGTGATGCTAGTCTTCCTGTTCAAGGCATCTTGCATCTGGAAAAAATCCTGTTCCATTCAAGATTGTAGGTGGCTGAAGCTGGGAGCCCGGCAGAGGGAGTTGGGAACAAAGGATGGCCTGTTTTTAGGGGTAAGTAAAGTCAGCTGCCCAGGTGCCTGATGGCAGTTTGTAGGAGGCCTTTGGCCCTCCATGCGAAGCCAGGCTTCCTGCTTGTGGCAGCTTGCATCTGGAAGAAATCCTGTTCCGTTCAAGATTGTAGGTGCACGGAGCCGGGTGCCCGGCACAGGGAGTTGGGCACAAAGGATGGCCTGTTTCCAGGGATAAGTAAAGTCAGCTGCCCAGGTGCCTGATGTCAGTTTGCAGATGGCAATTGTTCCTCCATGGGAAGCCAGGCTTCTAGCTTGTGGCAGCTTGCATCTGGAAGAAATACTGTTCCGTTTCCAATTCTAGGTGGCCGAGGCCAGGTGCCCGGCAGAGGGAGTTGGGCACAAAGGATGGCCTGTTTCCAGGGGTAAGTAAAGTCAGCTGCCCAGGTGCCTGATGTCAGTTTGTAGCAGGCCTTTGGCCCTCTAAGGGAAGCTAGTCCTACAGTTTGTGGCAGCTTGCATCTGGAAGAAATCCTGTTCCGTTCGGGATTGTAGGTGGCCGAGGCCAGGTGCCCGGCAGAGGGACTTGGGCACAAAGGATGGCCTGTTTCCAGGGGTAAGTAAAGTCAGCTGCCCAGGTGCCTGGTGTCAGTTTGTAGGAGGCCTTTGGCCCTCCAAGTGAAGCAAGTCTTCCAGTTTGTGGCAGCTTGCATCGCGAAGAAATCCTGTTCCGTTTGGGATTGTAGGTGGCCGAGACCAGGTGCCCGGCAGAGGGAGTTGGGAACAAAGGATGGCCTGTTTCCAGGGGTAAGTAAAGTCAGCTGCCCAGGTGCCTGATGTCAGTTTGTAGGAGGCCTTTGGTCCTCCATGGGAAGCTAGTCTTCCAGTTTGTGGTAGCTTGCATCTTGAAGAAATCCTGTTCTGTTTGGGATCGTAGGTGGCCGAGGCCAGGTGCCCGGCAGAGGGAGCTGGGCACAAATGATGGCCTGTTTCCAGGGGTAAGTAAAGTCAGCTGCCCAGGTGCCTGATGTCAGTTTGCAGATGGCAATTGTTCCTCCATGGGAAGCCAGGCTTCCAGCTTGTGGCAGCTTGCATCTGGAAGAAATCCTGTTCCGTTTGGGATCGTAAGTGGCCGAGGCCTGGTGCCCGGCTAAGGGAGTTGGGCACAAAGGATGGCCTGTTTCCAGGGGTAAGTAAAGTCAGCTGCCCAGGTGCCTGATGTCAGTTTGTAGGAGGCCTTTGGCCCTCCAAGGGAAGCAAGTCTTCCAGCTTTTGGCAGCTTGCATCGCGAAGAAATCCTGTTCCGTTCGGGATTGTAGGTGGCCGAGGCCAGGTGCCCGGCAGAGGGAGTTGGGCACAAATGATGGCCTGTTTCCAGGGGTAAGTAAAGTCAGCTGCCCAGGTGCCTGATGTCAGTTTTTAGGAGGCCTTTGGCCCTCCATGGGAAGCCAGGCTTCCAGCTTGTGGCAGCTTGCATCTGGAAGAAATCCTGTTCCGTTCGGGATTGTAGGTGCACGGAGCCGGGTGCCCGGCAGAGGGAGTTGGGCACAAAGGATGGCCTGTTTCCAGGGGCATGTAAAGTCAGTTGCCCAGGTGCCTGATGTCAGTTTGTAGCAGGCCGTTGGCCCGCTAAGGGAAGGTAGTCTTCCAGTTTGTGGCAGCTTGCATCTGGAAGAAATCCTGTTCCGTTTGGGATTGTAGGTGGCCGAGACCAGGTGGCCGGCAGAGGGAGTTGTGCACAAAGGATGGCCTGTTTCGAGGGGTAAGTAAAGTCAGCTGCCCAGGTGCCTGATGTCAGTTTGTAGGAGGCCTTTGGCCCTTCAAGGGAAACTAGTCTTCCAGTTTGTGGCAGCTTGCATCTGGAAGAAATCCTGTTACATTCGGGATTGCAGGTGGCCGAGGCCAGGTGCCCGGCAGAGGGAGTTGGGCACAAATGATGGCCTGTATCCAGGGGTAAGTAAAGTCAGCTGCCCAGGTGCCTGATGTCAGTTTGTAGGAGGCCTTTGGCCCTCCATGGGAAGCCAGGCTTCCAGCTTGTGGCAGCTTGCATCTGGAAGAAATCCTGTTCCGTTTGGCATTGTAGGTGGCCGAGGCCAGGTGCCCGGCAGAGGGAGGTGGGCACAAATGATGGCCTGTTTCCAGGGGTAAGTAAAGTCAGCTGCCCAGGTGCCTGATGTCAGTTTGTAGGAGGCCTTTGGCCCTCCAAGAGCAGCCAGGCTTCCGGCTTGTGGCAGCTTGAATCTTGAAGAAATCCTGTTCCGTTTGGGATCGTAGGTGGCCGAGGCCTGGTGCCTGGCTAAGGGAGTTGGGAACAAAGGATGGCCTGTTTCCAGGGGTAAGTAAAGTCAGCTGCCCAGGTGCCTGATGTCAGTTTGTAGGAGGACTTTGGCCCTCCAAGGGAAGCAAGTCTTCCAGTTTGTGGCAGCTTGCATCGCGAAGAAATCCTGTTCCGTTCTGGATTGTAGGTGGCCGAGGCCAGGCGCCCGGCAGAGGGAGTTGGGCACAAATGATGGCCTGTTTCCAGGGGTAAGTAAAGTCAGCTGCCCAGGTGCCTGATGTCAGTTGGCAGATGGCAATTTTTCCTCCATGGGAAGCCAGGCTTCCAGCTTGTGGCAGCTTGCATCTGGAAGAAATCCTGTTCCGTTCGGGATTGTAGGTGGCCGAGGCTAGGTGCCCTGCAGAGGGAGTTGGGCACAAATGATGGCCTGTTTCCAGGGGTAAGTAAAGTCAGCTGCCCAGGTGCCTGATGTCAGTTTGTAGGAGGCCTTTGGCTCTCCATGGGAAGCCAGGCTTCCAGCTTGTGGCAGCTTGTGTCTGGAAGAAATCCTGTTCCGTTTGGGATTGTAGGTGGCCGAGGCCAGGTGCCCGGCAGAGGGAGGTGGGCACAAATGATGGCCTGTTTCCAGGGGTAAGTAAAGTCAGCTGCCCAGGTGCCTGATGTCAGTTTGTAGGAGGCCTTTGGCCCTTCAAGGGAAACTAGTCTTCCAGTTTGTGGCAGCTTGCATCTGGAAGAAATCCTGATCCATTCGGGATTGCAGGTGGCCAAGGCCACGTGCCCGTCAGAGGGAGTTGGGCACAAATGATGGCCTGTTTCCAGGGGTAAGTAAAGTCAGCTGCCCAGGTGCCTGATGTCAGTTGGCAGATGGCAATTGTTCCTCCATGGGAAGCCAGGCTTCCAGCTTGTGGCAGCTTGCATCTGGAAGAAATCCTGTTCCGTTCAGGATTGTAGGTGGCCGAGGCTAGGTGCCCGGCAGAGGGAGTTGGGCACAAATGATGGCCTGTTTCCAGGGGTAAGTAAAGTCAGCTGCCCAGGTGCCTGATGTCAGTTTGTAGGAGGCCTTTGGCCCTCCAAGGGAAGCCAGGCTTCCAGCATGTGGCAGCTTGCATCTGGAAGAAATCCTGTTCCGTTTGGGATTGTAGGTGGCCGAGGCCTGGTGCCCGGCAGAGGGAGTTGGGCACAAATGATGGCCTGTTTCCAGGGGTAAGTAAAGTCAACTGCCCAGGTGCCTGATGTCAGTTTGTAGGAGGCCTTTGGCCCTTCAAGGGAAACTAGTCTTCCAGTTTGTGGCAGCTTGCATCTGGAAGAAATCCTGATCCGATCGGGATTGCAGGTAGCCAAGGCCACGTGCCCGGCAGAGGGAGTTGGGCACAAATGATGGCCTGTTTCCAGGGGTAAGTAAAGTCAGCTGCCCAGGTGCCTGATGTCAGTTTTTAGGAGGCCTTTGGCCGTCCAAGAGCAGCCAGGCTTCCGGCTTGTGGCAGCTTGCATCTTGAAAAATCCTGTTCCGTTTGGGATCGTAGGTGGCCGAGGCCTGGTGCCTCGCTAAGGGAGTTGGGAACAAAGGATGGCCTGTTTCCAGGGGTAAGTAAAGTCAGCTGCCCAGGTGCCTGATGTCAGTTTGTAGGAGGCCTTTGGCCCTCCAAGGGAAGCAAGTCTTCCAGTTTGTGGAAGCTTGCATCGCGAAGAAATGCTGTTCCGTTCGGGATTGTAGGTGGCCGAGGCCAGGTGCCCGGCAGAGGGAGTTGGGCACAAATGATGGCCTGTTTCCAGGGGTAAGTAAAGTCAGCTGCCCAGGTGCCTGATGTCAGTTTGCAGATGGCAATTGTTCCTCCATGGGAAGCCAGGCTTCCAGCTTGTGGCAGCTTGCATCTGGAAGAAATCCTGTTCCGTTTGGGATTGTAGGTGGCCGAGGCTAGGGGCCCGGCAGAGTGAGTTGGGCACAAATGATGGACTGTTTCCAGGGGTAAGTAAAGTCAGCTGCCCAGGTGCCTGATGTCAGTTTGTAGGAGGCCTTTGGCCCTCCATGGGAAGCCAGGCTTCCAGCTTGTGGCAGCTTGCATCTGGAAGAAATCCTGTTCCGTTTGGGATTGTAGGTGGCCAAGGCCTGGTGCCCGGCAGAGGGAGTTGGGCACAAATGATGGCCTGTTTCCAGGGGTAAGTAAAGTCAGCTGCCCAGGTGCCTGATGTCAGTTTGTAGGAGGCCTTTGGCCCTTCAAGGGAAACTAGTCTTCCAGTTTGTGGCAGCTTGCATCTGGAAGAAATCCTGATCCATTCGGGATTGCAGGTGGCCAAGGCCACGTGCCCGGCAGAGGGAGTTGGGCACAAATGATGGCCTGTTTCCAGGGGTAAGTAAAGTCAGCTGCCCAGGTGCCTGATGTCAGTTTGTAGGAGGCCTTTGGCCCTCCAAGAGCAGCCAGGCTTCCGGCTTGTGGCAGCTTGCATCTGGAAGAAATCCTGTTCCATTTGGGATCGTTGGAGGCCGAGGCCTGGTGCCTGGCTAAGGGAGTTGGGAACAAAGGATGGCCTGTTTCCAGGGGTAAGTAAAGTCACCTGCCCAGGTGCCTGATGTCAGTTTGTAGCAGGCCTTTGGCCCTTTAAGGGAAGGTAGTCTTCCAGTTTGTGGCAGCTTGCATCTGGAAGAAATCCTGTTCCGTTCTGGATTGTAGGTGGCCGAGGCCAGGTGCCCGGCAGAGGGAGTTGGGCAGAAATGATGGCCTGTTTCCAGGGGTAAGTAAAGTCAGCTGCCCAGGTGCCTGATGTCAGTTTGCAGATGGCAATTGTTCCTCCATGGGAAGCCAGGCTTCCAGCTTGTGGCAGCTTGCATCTGGAAGAAATCCTGTTCCGTTCGGGATTGTAGGTGGCCGAGGCTAGGTGCCCGGCAGAGGGAGTTGGGCACAAATGATGGCCTGCTTCCAGGTGTAAGTAAAGTCACCTGCCCAGGTGCCTGATGTCAGTTTGTAGGAGGCCTTTGGCCCTCCATGGGAAGCCAGGCTTCCAGCTTGTGGCAGCTTGCATCTGGGAGAAATCCTGTTCCGTTTGGGATTGTAGGTGGCCGAGGCCTGGTGCCCGGCAGAGGGACTTGGGCACAAAGGATGGCCTGTTTCCAGGGGTAAGTAAAGTCAACTGCCCAGGTGCCTGATGTCAGTTTGTAGGAGGCCTTTGGCCCTTCAAGGGAAACTAGTCTTCCAGTTTGTGGCAGCTTGCATCTGGAAGAAATCCTGATACGATCGGGATTGCAGGTAACCAAGGCCACGTGCCCGGCAGAGGGAGTTGGGCACAAATGATGGCCTGTTTCCAGGGGTAAGTAAAGTCAGCTGCCCAGGTGCCTGATGTCAGTTTGTAGGAGGCCTTTGGCCCTCCAAGAGCAGCCAGGCTTCCGGCTTGTGGCAGCTTGCATCTTGAAGAAATCCTGTTCCGTTTGGGATCGTAGGTGGCCGAGGCCTGGTGCCTGGCTAAGGGAGTTGGGAACAAAGAATGGCCTGTTTCCAGGGGTAAGTAAAGTCAGCTGCCCAGGTGCCTGATGTCAGTTTGTAGGAGGCCTTTGGCCCTTCTAGGGAAACTAGTCTTCCAGTTTGTGGCAGCTTGCATCTGGTAGAAATCCTGTTCCATTCGGGATTGTAGGTGGCCGAGGCCAGGTGCCCGGCAGAGGGAGTTGGGCACAAATGATGGACTGTTTCCAGGGGTTAGTAAAGTCAGCTGCCCAGGTGCCTGGTGTCAGTTTGTAGGAGGCCTTTGGCCCTCCAAGGGAAGCCAGGCTTCCAGCTTGTGGCAGCTTGCATCTGGAAGAAATCCTGTTCCGTTCTGGATTGTAGGTGGCCGAGGCCAGGTGCCCGGCAGAGGGAGTTGGGCACAAAGGATGGCCTGTTTCCAGGGGTAAGTAAAGTCAGCTGCCCAGGTGCCTGATGTCAGTTTGCAGATGGCAATTGTTCCTCCATGGGAAGCCAGGCTTCCAGCTTGTGGCAGCTTGCATCTGAAAGAAATCCTGTTCCGTTCGGGATTGTAGGTGGCCGAGGCTAGGTGCCCGGCAGAGGGAGTTGGGCACAAATGATGGACTGTTTCCAGGGGTAAGTAAAGTCAGCTGCCCAGGTGCCTGATGTCAGTTTGTAGGAGGCCTTTGGCCCTCCATGGGAAGCCAGGCTTCCAGCTTGTGGCAGCTTGCATCTGGAAGAAATCCTGTTCCGTTCGGGATTGTAGGTGGCCGAGGCCTGGTGCCCGGCAGAGGGACTTGGGCACAAATGATGGCCTGTTTCCAGGGGTAAGTAAAGTCAGCTGCCCAGGTGCCTGATGTCAGTTTACAGATGGCAATTGTTCCTCCATGGGAAGCCAGGCTTCCAGCTTGTGGCAGCTTGCATCTTGAAGAAATCCTGTTCCGTTTGGGATCGTTGGTGGTCGAGGCCTGGTGCCCGGCTGAGGGAGTTGGGAACAAAGGATGGCCTGTTTCCAGGGGTAAGTAAAGTCAGCTGCCCAGGTGCCTGGTGTCAGTTTGTCGGAGGCCTTTGGCCCTCCAAGGGAAGCAAGTCTTCCAGTTTGTGGCAGCTTACATCTGGAAGAAATCCTGTTCCGTTTGGGATTGTAGGTGGCCGAGGCCTGGTGCCCGGCAGAGGGAGTTGGGCACAAATGATGGCCTGTTTCCAGGGGTAAGTAAAGTCAGCTGCCCAGGTGCCTGATGTCAGTTTGTAGGAGGCCTTTGGCCCGCTAAGGGAAGGTAGTCTTCTAGTTCAAGAGAGCTTGCATCTGGAAGAAATCCTGTTCCGTTCGGGATTGTAGGTGGCCGAGGCCAGGTGCCCGGCAGAGGGAGTTGGGCAGAAAGGATGGCCTGTTTCCAGGGGTAAGTAAAGTCAGCTGCCCAGGTGGCTGATGTCAGTTTGTAGGAGGCTTTTGGCCCTCCATGGGAAGGTAGTCTTCCAGTTTGTGACAGCATGCATCTGGAAGAAATCCTGTTTCGTTTGCGATTGTAGGTGGCCGAGGCCAGGTGCCTGGCAGAGGGAGTTGGGCACAAACGATGGCCTGTTTCCAGGGGTAAGTAAAGTCAGCTGCCCAGGTGCCTGATGTCAGTTTGCAGATGGCAATTGTTCCTCCATGGGAAGCCAGGCTTCCAGCTTGTGGCAGCTTGCATCTGGAAGAAATCCTGTTCCGTTCGGGATTGTAGGTGGCCGAGGCTAGGTGCCTGGCAGAGGGAGTTGGGCACAAATGATGGCCAGTTTCCAGGCGTAAGTAAAGTCAGCTGCCCAGGTGCCTGATGTCAGTTTGTAGGAGGCCTTTGGCCCTCCAAGGGAAGCCAGGCTTCCAGCTTGTGGCAGCTTGCATCTGGAAGAAATCCTGTTCCGTTTGGGATTGTAGGTGGCCGAGGCCTGGTGCCCGGCAGAGGGACTTGGGCACAAATGATGGCCTGTTTCCAGGGGTAAGTAAATTCAGCTGCCCAGGTGCCTGATGTCAGTTTGTAGGAGGCCTTTGGCCCTCCATGGGAAGGTAGTCTTCCAGTTTGTGGCAGCTTGCATCTGGAAGAAATCCTGTTTCGTTTGCGATTGTAGGTGGCCGAGGCCAGGTGCCCGGCAGAGGGAGTTGGGCACAAAGGATGGCCTGTTTCCAGGGGTAAGTAAAGTCAGCTGCCCAGGTGCCTGATGTCAGTTTGAAGATGGCAATTGTTCCTCCATGGGAAGCCAGGCTTCCAGCTTGTGGCATCTTGCATCTGGAAGAAATCCTGTTCCGTTCGGGATTGTAGGTGGCCGAGGCCTGGTGCCCGGCAGAGGGACTTGGGCACAAATGATGGCCTGTTTCCAGGGGTAAGTAAAGTCAGCTGCCCAGGTGCCTGATGTCAGTTTGTTGCAGGCCTTTGGACCTTCAAGGGAATCTAGTCTTCCAGTTTGTGGCAGCTTGCATCTGGAAGAAATCCTGTTCCATTCGGGATTGCAGGTGGCCGAGGCCAGGTGCCCGGCAGAGGGAGTTGGGCACAAATGATAGCCTGTTTCCAGGGGTAAGTAAAGTCAGCTGCCCAGGTGCCTGATGTCAGTTTGTATGAGGCCTTTGGCCCTCCAAGGGAAGCAAGTCTTCCAGTTTGTGGCAGCTTGCATCGCGAAGAAATCCTGTTCCGTTCGGGATTGTAGGTGGCCGAGGCCAGGTGCCCGGCAGAGGGAGTTGGGCACAAATGATGGCCTGTTTCCAGGGGTAAGTAAAGTCAGCTGCCCAGGTGCCTGATGTCAGTTTGCAGATGGCAATTGTTCCTCCATGGGAAGCCAGACTTCCAGCTTGTGGCAGCTTGCATCTGGAAGAAATCCTGTTCCGTTCGGGATTGTACGTGGCCGAGGCTAGGATCCCCGGCAGAGGGAGTTGGGCACAAATGATGGACTGTTTCCAGGGGTAAGTAAAGTCAGCGGCCCAGGTGCCTGATGTCAGTTTGTAGGAGGCCTTTGGCCCTCCATGGGAAGCCAGGCTTTCAGCTTGTGGCAGCTTGCATCTGGAAGAAATCCTGTTCCGTTTGGGATCGTAGGTGGCCGAGGCCTGGTGCCCGGCAGAGGGAGTTGAGCACAAATGATGGCCTGTTTCCAGGGGTAAGTAAAGTCACCTGCCCAGGTGCCTGATGTCAGTTTGTAGGAGGCCTTTGGCCCTTCAAGGGAAACTAGTCTTCCAGTTTGTGGCAGCTTGCATCTGGAAGAAATCCTGATCCGTTCGGGATTGCAGGTGGCCAAGGCCACGTGCCCGGCAGAGGGAGTTGGGCACAAATGATGGCCTGTTTCCAGGGGTAAGTAAAGTCAGCTGCCCAGGTGCCTGATGTCAGTTTGTAGGAGGCCTTTGGCCCTTCAAGGGAAACTAGTCTTCCAGTTTGTGGCAGCTTGCATCTGGAAGAAATCCTGATCCATTCGGGATTGCAGGTGGCCAAGGGCCACGTGCCCGGCAGAGGGAGTTGGGCACAAATGATGGCCTGTTTCCAGGGGTAAGTAAAGTCACCTGCCCAGGTGCCTGATGTCAGTTTGTAGCAGGCCTTTGGCCCTTTAAGGGAAGGTAGTCTTCCAGTTTGTGGCAGCTTGCATCTGGAAGAAATCCTGTTCCGTTCTGGATTGTAGGTGGCCGAGGCCAGGTGCCCGGCAGAGGGAGTTGGGCAGAAATGATGGCCTGTTTCCAGGGGTAAGTAAAGTCAGCTGCCCAGGTGCCTGATGTCAGTTTGCAGATGGCAATTGTTCCTCCATGGGAAGCCAGGCTTCCAGCTTGTGGCAGCTTGCATCTGGAAGAAATCCTGTTCCGTTCGGGATTGTAGGTGGCCGAGGCTAGGTGCCCGGCAGAGGGAGTTGGGCACAAATGATGGCCTGCTTCCAGGTGTAAGTAAAGTCACCTGCCCAGGTGCCTGATGTCAGTTTGTAGGAGGGCCTTTGGCCCTCCATGGGAAGCCAGGCTTCCCAGCTTGTGGCAGCTTGCATCTGGGAGAAATCCTGTTCCGTTTGGGATTGTAGGTGGCCGAGGCCTGGTGCCCGGCAGAGGGACTTGGGCACAAAGGATGGCCTGTTTCCAGGGGTAAGTAAAGTCAACTGCCCAGGTGCCTGATGTCAGTTTGTAGGAGGCCTTTGGCCCTTCAAGGGAAACTAGTCTTCCAGTTTGTGGCAGCTTGCATCTGGAAGAAATCCTGATACGATCGGGATTGCAGGTAACCAAGGCCACGTGCCCGGCAGAGGGAGTTGGGCACAAATGATGGCCTGTTTCCAGGGGTAAGTAAAGTCAGCTGCCCAGGTGCCTGATGTCAGTTTGTAGGAGGCCTTTGGCCCTCCAAGAGCAGCCAGGCTTCCGGCTTGTGGCAGCTTGCATCTTGAAGAAATCCTGTTCCGTTTGGGATCGTAGGTGGCCGAGGCCTGGTGCCTGGCTAAGGGAGTTGGGAACAAAGAATGGCCTGTTTCCAGGGGTAAGTAAAGTCAGCTGCCCAGGTGCCTGATGTCAGTTTGTAGGAGGCCTTTGGCCCTTCTAGGGAAACTAGTCTTCCAGTTTGTGGCAGCTTGCATCTGGTAGAAATCCTGTTCCATTCGGGATTGTAGGTGGCCGAGGCCAGGTGCCCGGCAGAGGGAGTTGGGCACAAATGATGGACTGTTTCCAGGGGTTAGTAAAGTCAGCTGCCCAGGTGCCTGGTGTCAGTTTGTAGGAGGCCTTTGGCCCTCCAAGGGAAGCCAGGCTTCCATCTTGTGGCAGCTTGCATCTGGAAGAAATCCTGTTCCGTTCTGGATTGTAGGTGGCCGAGGCCAGGTGCCCGGCAGAGGGAGTTGGGCACAAAGGATGGCCTGTTTCCAGGGGTAAGTAAAGTCAGCTGCCCAGGTGCCTGATGTCAGTTTTTAGGAGGCCTTTGGCCCTCTAAGGGAAGCTATTCTTCCAGTTTGTGGCAGCTTGCATCTGGAAGAAATGCTGTTCCGTTCGGGATTGCAAGTGGCCGAGGCCAGGTGCCCGGCAGAGGGAGTTGGGCACAAAGGATGGCCTGTTTCCAGGGGTAAGTAAAGTCAGCTGCCCAGGTGTCTGATGTCAGTTTGTAGGAGGCCTTTGGCCCTCCATGGGAAGCCAGGCTTCCTGCTTGTGGCAGCTTGCATCTGGAAGAAATCCTGTTCCGTTCGGGATTGTAGGTGGCCGGATCCGGGTGCACTGCTAAGGGAGATGGGACCAAAGGATGGCCTGTTTCCAGGGGTAAGTAACGTCAGCTGCCCAGGTGCCTGATGTCAGTTTGTAGGAGGTCTTTGGCCCTCCAAGGGAACCAAGTCTTCCAGTTAGTGGCAGCTTGCATCTGGAATAAATCCTGTTCCGTTCGAAATTGTAGGTGGCCGAGGCCAGGTGCCCGGCAGAGGGAGTTGGGGCACAAATGATGGCCTGTTTCCAGGGGTAAGTAAATTCAGCTGCCCAGGTGCCTGATGTCAGTTTGTTGAAGGCCTATGGCCCCCCAAGTGATGCTAGTCTTCCTGTTCAAGGCATCTTGCATCTGGAAAAAATCCTGTTCCATTCAAGATTGTAGGTGGCTGAAGCTGGGAGCCCGGCAGAGGGAGTTGGGAACAAAGGATGGCCTGTTTTTTGGGGTAAGTAAAGTCAACTGCCCAGGTGCCTGATGGCAGTTTGTAGGAGGCCTTTGGCCCTCCATGCGAAGCCAGGCTTCCTGCTTGTGGCAGCTTGCATCTGGAAGAAATCCTGTTCCGTTCAAGATTGTAGGTGCACGGAGGGGGTGCCCGGCAGAGGGAGTTGGGCACAAAGGATGGCCTGTTTCCAGGGATAAGTAAAGTCAGCTGCCCAGGTGCCTGATGTCAGTTTGCAGATGGCAATTGTTCCTCCATGGGAAGCCAGGCTTCTAGCTTGTGGCAGCTTGCATCTGGAAGAAATACTGTTCCGTTTGGGATTGTAGGTGGCCGAGGCCAGGTGCCCGGCAGAGGGAGTTGGGCACAAAGGATGGCCTGTTTCCAGGGGTAAGTAAAGTCAGCTGCCCAGGTGCCTGATGTCAGTTTGTAGGAGGCCTTTGGCCCTCCATGGGAAGCTAGTCTTCCAGTTTGTGGCAGCTTGCATCTGGAAGAAATCCTTTTCCGTTTGGGATTGTAGGTGGCCGAGGCCAGGTTCCCGGCAGAAGGAGCTGGGCACATAGGATGGCCTGTTTCCAGGGGTAAGTAAAGTCAGCTGCCCAGGTGCCTGATGTCAGTTTGTAGGAGGCCTTTGGCCCTCCATGGGAAGCCAGGCTTCCAGCTTGTGGCAGCTTGTATCTGGAAGAAATCCTGTTCCGTTTGGGATTGTAGGTGGCCGAGGCCAGGTGCCCGGCAGAGGGAGGTGGGCACAAATGATGGCCTGTTTCCAGGGGTAAGTAAAGTCAGCTGCCCAGGTGCCTGATGTCAGTTTGTAGGAGGCCTTTGGTCCTTCAAGAGAAACTAGTCTTCCAGTTTGTGGCAGCTTGCATCTGGAAGAAATCCTGATCCATTCGGGATTGCAGGTGGCCAAGGCCACGTGCCCGTCAGAGGGAGTTGGGCACAAATGATGGCCTGTTTCCAGGGGTAAGTAAAGTCAGCTGCCAGGTGCCTGATGTCAGTTTGTAGGAGGCCTTTGGCCCTCAAGAGCAGCCAGGCTTCCGGCTTGTGGCAGCTTGCATCTTGAAGAAATCCTGTTCCGTTTGGGATCGTAGGTGGCCGAGGCCTGGGTGCCTGGCTAAGGGAGTTGGGAACAAAGGATGGCCTGTTTCCAGGGGTAAGTAAAGTCAGCTGCCCAGTGCCTGATGTCAGTTTGTAGGAGGACTTTGGCCTCCAAGGGAAGCAAGTCTTCCAGTTTGTGGCAGCTTGCATCTGGAAGAAATCCTGTTCCGTTCTGGATTGTAGGTGGCCGAGGCCAGGTGCCCGGCAGAGGGGAGTTGGGTACAAAGGTTGGCCTGTTTCCAGGGGTAAGTAAAGTCAGCTGCCCAGGTGCCTGGGTGTCAGTTTGTAGGAGGCCTTTGGCCCTCCAAGGGAACCAAGTCGTCCAGTTAGTGGCAGCTTGCATCTGGAAGAAATCCTGTTCCGTTCGGGATTGTAGGTGGCCGAGGCCAGGTGCCCGGCAGAGGGAGTTGGCACAAAGGATGGCCTGTTTCCAGGGGTAAGTAAAGTCAGCTGCCCAGGTGCCTGATGTCAGTTTGTTGCAGGCCTATGGCCCCCCAAGTGATGGTAGTCTTCCTGTTCAAGGCAGCTTGCATCTGGAAAAATCCTGTTTCCATTCAAGATTGTAGGTGGCTGAAGCCGAGTGCCCGGCAGAGGGTGTTGGGAACAAAGGATGGCCGGTTTTTAAGGGCAAGTAAAGTCAGCTGCCCAGGTGCCTGATGTCAGTCTGTAGGAGGCCTTTGGCCCTCCATGGGAAGCCAGGCTTCCTGCTTGTGGCAGCTTGCATCTGGAAGAAATCCTGTTCCGTTCGGGATTGTAGGTGCACGGAGCCGGGTGCCCGGCAGAGGGAGTTGGGAACAAAGGATGGCCTGTTTCCAGGGGCATGTAAAGTCAGCTGCCCAGGTGCCTGATGTCAGTTTGTAGGAGGCCTTTGGCCCTCCAAGGGAAGCCAGGCTTCCAGCTTGTGGCAGCTTGCATCTTTAAGAAATCCTGTTCTGTTTGGGATTGTAGGTGGCCGAGGCCTGGTGCCCGGCAGAGGGAGTTGGTAACAAAGGATGGCCTGTTTCCAGAGTCAGCTGCCCAGGTGCCTGATGTCAGTTTTTAGGAGGCCTTTGGCCCTCTAAGGGAAGCTAGTCTTCCAGTTTGTGGCAGCTTGCATCTGGAAGAAATGCTGTTCCGTTCGGGATTGTAGGTGCACAGAGCCGGGTGCCCGGCAGAGGGAGTTGGGCACAAAGGATGGCCTGTTTCCAGGGGTAAGTAAAGTCAGCTGCCCAGGTGCCTGATGTCAGTTTGTAGGAGGCCTTTGGCCCTCCATGGGAAGCCAGGCTTCCTGCTTGTGGCAGCTTGCATCTGGAAGAAATCCTGTTCCGTTCGGGATTGTAGGTGGCCGGATCCGGGTGCACTGCTAAGGGAGTTGGGAACAAAGGATGGCCTGTTTCCAGGGGTAAGTAACGTCAGCTGCCCAGGTGCCTGATGTCAGTTTGTAGGAGGTCTTTGGCCCTCCAAGGGAACCAAGTCTTCCAGTTAGTGGCAGCTTGCATCTGGAATAAATCCTGTTCCGTTCGAAATTGTAGGTGGCCGAGGCCAGGTGCCCGGCAGAGGGAGTTGGGCACAAATGATGGCCTGTTTCCAGGGTAAGTAAATTCAGCTGCCCAGGTGCCTGATGTCAGTTTGTTGAAGGCCTATGGCTCCCCAAGTGATGCTAGTCTTCCTGTTCAAGGCATCTTGCATCTGGAAAAAATCCTGTTCCATTCAAGATTGTAGGTGGCTGAAGCTGGGAGCCCGGCAGAGGGAGTTGGTAACAAAGGATGGCCTGTTTTTAGGGGTAAGTAAAGTCAGCTGCCCAGGTGCCTGATGGCAGTTTGTAGGAGGCCTTTGGCCCTCCATGCGAAGCCAGCTTCCTGCTTGTGGCAGCTTGCATCTGGAAGAAATCCTGTTCCGTTCAAGATTGTAGGTGCACGGAGCCGGGTGCCCGGCAGAGGGAGTTGGGCACAAAGGATGGCCTGTTTCCAGGGATAAGTAAAGTCAGCTGCCCAGGTGCCTGATGTCAGTTTGCAGATGGCAATTGTTCCTCCATGGGAAGCCAGGCTTCTAGCTTGTGGCAGCTTGCATCTGGAAGAAATACTGTTCCGTTTCCAATTCTAGGTGGCCGAGGCCAGGTGCCCGGCAGAGGGAGTTGGGCACAAAGGATGGCCTGTTTCCAGGAGGTAAAGGGGTAAGTAAAGTCAGCTGCCCAGGTGCCTGATGTCAGTTTGTAGCAGGCCTTTGGCCCTCTAAGGGAAGCTAGTCCTACAGTTTGTGGCAGCTTGCATCTGGAAGAAATCCTGTTCCAATCGGGATTGTAGGTGGCCGAGGCCAGGTGCCCGGCAGAGGGACTTGGGCACAAAGGATGGCCTGTTTCCAGGGGTAAGTAAAGTCAGCTGCCCAGGTGCCTGGTGTCAGTTTGTAGGAGGCCTTTGGTCCTCCATGGGAAGCTAGTCTTCCAGTTTGTGGTAGCTTGCATCTTGAAGAAATCCTGTTCTGTTTGGGATCGTAGGTGGCCGAGGCCAGGTGCCCGGCAGAGGGAGCTGGGCACAAATGATGGCCTGTTTCCAGGGGTAAGTAAAGTCAGCTGCCCAGGTGCCTGATGTCAGTTTGCAGATGGCAATTGTTCCTCCATGGGAAGCCAGGCTTCCAGCTTGTGGCAGCTTGCATCTGGAAGAAATCCTGTTCCGTTTGGGATCGTAAGTGGCCGAGGCCTGGTGCCCGGCTAAGGGAGTTGGGCACAAAGGATGGCCTGTTTCCAGGGGTAAGTAAAGTCAGCTGCCCAGGTGCCTGATGTCAGTTTGTAGGAGGCGTTTGGCCCTCCAAGGGAAGCAAGTCTTCCAGCTTTTGGCAGCTTGCATCGCGAAGAAATCCTGTTCCGTTCGGGATTGTAGGTGGCCGAGGCCAGGTGCCCGGCAGAGGGAGTTGGGCACAAATGATGGCCTGTTTCCAGGGGTAAGTAAAGTCAGCTGCCCAGGTGCCTGATGTCAGTTTTTAGGAGGCCTTTGGCCCTCCATATGAAGCCAGGCTTCCAGCTTGTGGCAGCTTGCATCTGGAAGAAATCCTGTTCCGTTCGGGATTGTAGGTGCACGGAGCCGGGTGCCCGGCAGAGGGAGTTGGGCACAAAGGATGGCCTGTTTCCAGGGGCATGTAAAGTCAGTTGCCCAGGTGCCTGATGTCAGTTTGTAGCAGGCCGTTGGCCCGCTAAGGGAAGGTAGTCTTCCAGTTTGTGGCAGCTTGCATCTGGAAGAAATCCTGTTCCGTTTGGGATTGTAGGTGGCCGAGACCAGGTGGCCGGCAGAGGGAGTTGTGCGCAAAGGATGGCCTGTTTCGAGGGGTAAGTAAAGTCAGCTGCCCAGGTGCCTGATGTCAGTTTGTAGGAGGCATTTGGCCCTTCAAGGGAAACTAGTCTTCCAGTTTGTGGCAGCTTGCATCTGGAAGAAATCCTGTTACATTCGGGATTGCAGGTGGCCGAGGCCAGGTGCCCGGCAGAGGGAGTTGGGCACAAATGATGGCCTGTATCCAGGGGTAAGTAAAGTCAGCTGCCCAGGTGCCTGATGTCAGTTTGTAGGAGGCCTTTGGCCCTCCATGGGAAGCCAGGCTTCCAGCTTGTGGCAGCTTGCATCTGGAAGAAATCCTGTTCCGTTTGGCATTGTAGGTGGCCGAGGCCAGGTGCCCGGCAGAGGGAGGTGGGCACAAATGATGGCCTGTTTCCAGGGGTAAGTAAAGTCAGCTGCCCAGGTGCCTGATCTCAGTTTGTAGGAGGCCTTTGGCCCTCCAAGAGCAGCCAGGCTTCCGGCTTGTGGCAGCTTGAATCTTGAAGAAATCCTGTTCCGTTTGGGATCGTAGGTGGCCGAGGCCTGGTGCCTGGCTAAGGGAGTTGGGAACAAAGGATGGCCTGTTTCCAGGGGTAAGTAAAGTCAGCTGCCCAGGTGCCTGATGTCAGTTTGTAGGAGGACTTTGGCCCTCCAAGGGAAGCAAGTCTTCCAGTTTGTGGCAGCTTGCATCGCGAAGAAATCCTGTTCCGTTCTGGATTGTAGGTGGCCGAGGCCAGGCGCCCGGCAGAGGGAGTTGGGCACAAATGATGGCCTGTTTCCAGGGGTAAGTAAAGTCAGCTGCCCAGGTGCCTGATGTCAGTTGGCAGATGGCAATTGTTCCTCCATGGGAAGCCAGGCTTCCAGCTTGTGGCAGCTTGCATCTGGAAGAAATCCTGTTCCATTCGGGATTGTAGGTGGCCGAGGCTAGGTGCCCTGCAGAGGGAGTTGGGCACAAATGATGGCCTGTTTCCAGGGGTAAGTAAAGTCAGCTGCCCAGGTGCCTGATCTCAGTTTGTAGGAGGCCTTTGGCTCTCCATGGGAAGCCAGGCTTCCAGCTTGTGGCAGCTTGTGTCTGGAAGAAATCCTGTTCCGTTTGGGATTGTAGGTGGCCGAGGCTAGGTGCCCGGCAGAGGGAGTTGGGCACAAATGATGGCCTGTTTCCAGGGGTAAGTAAAGTCAGCTGCCCAGGTGCCTGATGTCAGTTTGTAGGAGGCCTTTGGCCCTCCAAGGGAAGCCAGGCTTCCAGCATGTGGCAGCTTGCATCTGGAAGAAATCCTGTTCCGTTTGGGATTGTAGGTGGCCGAGGCCTGGTGCCCGGCAGAGGGAGTTGGGCACAAATGATGGCCTGTTTCCAGGGGTAAGTAAAGTCAACTGCCCAGGTGCCTGATGTCAGTTTGTAGGAGGCCTTTGGCCCTTCAAGGGAAACTAGTCTTCCAGTTTGTGGCAGCTTGCATCTGGAAGAAATCCTGATCCGATCGGGATTGCAGGTAGCCAAGGCCACGTGCCCGGCAGAGGGAGTTGGGCACAAATGATGGCCTGTTTCCAGGGGTAAGTAAAGTCAGCTGCCCAGGTGCCTGATGTCAGTTTTTAGGAGGCCTTTGGCCGTCCAAGAGCAGCCAGGCTTCCGGCTTGTGGCAGCTTGCATCTTGAAAAATCCTGTTCCGTTTGGGATCGTAGGTGGCCGAGGCCTGGTGCCTCGCTAAGGGAGTTAGGAACAAAGGATGGCCTGTTTCCAGGGGTAAGTAAAGTCAGCTGCCCAGGTGCCTGATGTCAGTTTGTAGGAGGCCTTTGGCCCTCCAAGGGAAGCAAGTCTTCCAGTTTGTGGCAGCTTGCATCGCGAAGAAATGCTGTTCCGTTCGGGATTGTAGGTGGCCGAGGCCAGGTGCCCGGCAGAGGGAGTTGGGCACAAATGATGGCCTGTTTCCAGGGGTAAGTAAAGTCAGCTGCCCAGGTGCCTGATGTCAGTTTGCAGATGGCAATTGTTCCTCCATGGGAAGCCAGGCTTCCAGCTTGTGGCAGCTTGCATCTGGAAGAAATCCTGTTCCGTTTGGGATTGTAGGTGGCCGAGGCTAGGGGCCCGGCAGAGTGAGTTGGGCACAAATGATGGACTGTTTCCAGGGGTAAGTAAAGTCAGCTGCCCAGGTGCCTGATGTCAGTTTGTAGGAGGCCTTTGGCCCTCCATGGGAAGCCAGGCTTCCAGCTTGTGGCAGCTTGCATCTGGAAGAAATCCTGTTTTGTTTGGGATTGTAGGTGGCCAAGGCCTGGTGCCCGGCAGAGGGAGTTGGGCACAAATGATGGCCTGTTTCCAGGGGTAAGTAAAGTCAGCTGCCCAGGTGCCTGATGTCAGTTTGTAGGAGGCCTTTGGCCCTTCAAGGGAAACTAGTCTTCCAGTTTGTGGCAGCTTGCATCTGGAAGAAATCCTGATCCATTCGGGATTGCAGGTGGCCAAGGCCACGTGCCCGGCAGAGGGAGTTGGGCACAAATGATGGCCTGTTTCCAGGGGTAAGTAAAGTCAGCTGCCCAGGTGCCTGATGTCAGTTTGTAGGAGGCCTTTGGCCCTCCAAGAGCAGCCAGGCTTCCGGCTTGTGGCAGCTTGCATCTGGAAGAAATCCTGTTCCATTTGGGATCGTTGGAGGCCGAGGCCTGGTGCCTGGCTAAGGGAGTTGGGAACAAAGGATGGCCTGTTTCCAGGGGTAAGTAAAGTCACCTGCCCAGGTGCCTGATGTCAGTTTGTAGCAGGCCTTTGGCCCTTTAAGGGAAGGTAGTTTTCCAGTTTGTGGCAGCTTGCATCTGGAAGAAATCCTGTTCCGTTCTGGATTGTAGGTGGCCGAGGCCAGGTGCCCGGCAGAGGGAGTTGGGCAGAAATGATGGCCTGTTTCCAGGGGTAAGTAAAGTCAGCTGCCCAGGTGCCTGATGTCAGTTTGCAGATGGCAATTGTTCCTCCATGGGAAGCCAGGCTTCCAGCTTGTGGCAGCTTGCATCTGGAAGAAATCCTGTTCCGTTCGGGATTGTAGGTGGCCGAGGCTAGGTGCCCGGCAGAGGGAGTTGGGCACAAATGATGGCCTGCTTCCAGGTGTAAGTAAAGTCAGCTGCCCAGGTGCCTGATGTCAGTTTGTAGGAGGCCTTTGGCCCTCCATGGGAAGCCAGGCTTCCAGCTTGTGGCAGCTTGTATCTGGAAGAAATCCTGTTCCGTTTGGGATTGTAGGTGGCCGAGGCCAGGTGCCCGGCAGAGGGAGGTGGGCACAAATGATGGCCTGTTTCCAGGGGTAAGTAAAGTCAGCTGCCCAGGTGCCTGATGTCAGTTTGTAGGAGGCCTTTGGTCCTTCAAGAGAAACTAGTCTTCCAGTTTGTGGCAGCTTGCATCTGGAAGAAATCCTGATCCATTCGGGATTGCAGGTGGCCAAGGCCACGTGCCCGTCAGAGGGAGTTGGGCACAAATGATGGCCTGTTTCCAGGGGTAAGTAAAGTCAGCTGCCCAGGTGCCTGATGTCAGTTTGTAGGAGGCCTTTGGCCCTCCAAGAGCAGCCAGGCTTCCGGCTTGTGGCAGCTTGCATCTTGAAGAAATCCTGGTCCGTTTGGGATCGTAGGTGGCCGAGGCCTGGTGCCTGGCTAAGGGAGTTGGGAACAAAGGATGGCCTGTTTCCAGGGGTAAGTAAAGTCAGCTGCCCAGGTGCCTGATGTCAGTTTGTAGGAGGACTTTGGCCCTCCAAGGGAAGCAAGTCTTCCAGTTTGTGGCAGCTTGCATCTGGAAGAAATCCTGTTCCGTTCTGGATTGTAGGTGGCCGAGGCCAGGTGCCCGGCAGAGGGAGTTGGGTACAAAGGTTGGCCTGTTTCCAGGGGTAAGTAAAGTCAGCTGCCCAGGTGCCTGGTGTCAGTTTGTAGGAGGCCTTTGGCCCTCCAAGGGAACCAAGTCGTCCAGTTAGTGGCAGCTTGCATCTGGAAGAAATCCTGTTCCGTTCGGGATTGTAGGTGGCCGAGGCCAGGTGCCCGGCAGAGGGAGTTGGGCACAAATGATGGCCTGTTTCCAGGGGTAAGTAAAGTCAGCTGCCCAGGTGCCTGATGTCAGTTTGTTGCAGGCCTATGGCCCCCCAAGTGATGGTAGTCTTCCTGTTCAAGGCAGCTTGCATCTGGAAAAAATCCTGTTCCATTCAAGATTGTAGGTGGCTGAAGCCGAGTGCCCGGCAGAGGGAGTTGGGAACAAAGGATGGCCTGTTTTTAAGGGCAAGTAAAGTCAGCTGCCCAGGTGCCTGATGTCAGTCTGTAGGAGGCCTTTGGCCCTCCATGGGAAGCCAGGCTTCCTGCTTGTGGCAGCTTGCATCTGGAAGAAATCCTGTTCCGTTCGGGATTGTAGGTGCACGGAGCCGGGTGCCCGGCAGAGGGAGTTGGGAACAAAGGATGGCCTGTTTCCAGGGGCATGTAAAGTCAGCTGCCCAGGTGCCTGATGTCAGTTTGTAGGAGGCCTTTGGCCCTCCAAGGGAAGCCAGGCTTCCAGCTTGTGGCAGCTTGCATCTTTAAGAAATCCTGTTCTGTTTGGGATTGTAGGTGGCCGAGGCCTGGTGCCCGGCAGAGGGAGTTGGTAACAAAGGATGGCCTGTTTCCAGGGGTAAGTAAAGTCAGCTGCCCAGGTGCCTGATGTCAGTTTTTAGGAGGCCTTTGGCCCTCTAAGGGAAGCTAGTCTTCCAGTTTGTGGCAGCTTGCATCTGGAAGAAATGCTGTTCCGTTCGGGATTGTAGGTGCACAGAGCCGGGTGCCCGGCAGAGGGAGTTGGGCACAAAGGATGGCCTGTTTCCAGGGGTAAGTAACGTCAGCTGCCCAGGTGCCTGATGTCAGTTTGTAGGAGGCCTTTGGCCCTCCATGGGAAGCCAGGCTTCCTGCTTGTGGCAGCTTGCATCTGGAAGAAATCCTGTTCCGTTCGGGATTGTAGGTGGCCGGATCCGGGTGCACTGCTAAGGGAGTTGGGAACAAAGGATGGCCTGTTTCCAGGGGTAAGTAACGTCAGCTGCCCAGGTGCCTGATGTCAGTTTGTAGGAGGTCTTTGGCCCTCCAAGGGAACCAAGTCTTCCAGTTAGTGGCAGCTTGCATCTGGAATAAATCCTGTTCCGTTCGAAATTGTAGGTGGCCGAGGCCAGGTGCCCGGCAGAGGGAGTTGGGCACAAATGATGGCCTGTTTCCAGGGGTAAGTAAATTCAGCTGCCCAGGTGCCTGATGTCAGTTTGTTGAAGGCCTATGGCTCCCCAAGTGATGCTAGTCTTCCTGTTCAAGGCATCTTGCATCTGGAAAAAATCCTGTTCCATTCAAGATTGTAGGTGGCTGAAGCTGGGAGCCCGGCAGAGGGAGTTGGGAACAAAGGATGGCCTGTTTTTAGGGGTAAGTAAAGTCAGCTGCCCAGGTGCCTGATGGCAGTTTGTAGGAGGCCTTTGGCCCTCCATGCGAAGCCAGGCTTCCTGCTTGTGGCAGCTTGCATCTGGAAGAAATCCTGTTCCGTTCAAGATTGTAGGTGCACGGAGCCGGGTGCCCGGCAGAGGGAGTTGGGCACAAAGGATGGCCTGTTTCCAGGGATAAGTAAAGTCAGCTGCCCAGGTGCCTGATGTCAGTTTGCAGATGGCAATTGTTCCTCCATGGGAAGCCAGGCTTCTAGCTTGTGGCAGCTTGCATCTGGAAGAAATACTGTTCCGTTTCCAATTCTAGGTGGCCGAGGCCAGGTGCCCGGCAGAGGGAGTTGGGCACAAAGGATGGCCTGTTTCCAGGGGTAAGTAAAGTCAGCTGCCCAGGTGCCTGATGTCAGTTTGTAGCAGGCCTTTGGCCCTCTAAGGGAAGCTAGTCCTGCAGTTTGTGGCAGCTTGCATCTGGAAGAAATCCTGTTCCGTTCGGGATTGTAGGTGGCCGAGGCCAGGTGCCCGGCAGAGGGACTTGGGCACAAAGGATGGCCTGTTTCCAGGGGTAAGTAAAGTCAGCTGCCCAGGTGCCTGGTGTCAGTTTGTAGGAGGCCTTTGGTCCTCCATGGGAAGCTAGTCTTCCAGTTTGTGGTAGCTTGCATCTTGAAGAAATCCTGTTCTGTTTGGGATCGTAGGTGGCCGAGGCCAGGTGCCCGGCAGAGGGAGCTGGGCACAAATGATGGCCTGTTTCCAGGGGTAAGTAAAGTCAGCTGCCCAGGTGCCTGATGTCAGTTTGCAGATGGCAATTGTTCCTCCATGGGAAGCCAGGCTTCCAGCTTGTGGCAGCTTGCATCTGGAAGAAATCCTGTTCCGTTTGGGATCGTAAGTGGCCGAGGCCTGGTGCCCGGCTAAGGGAGTTGGGCACAAAGGATGGCCTGTTTCCAGGGGTAAGTAAAGTCAGCTGCCCAGGTGCCTGATGTCAGTTTGTAGGAGGCCTTTGGCCCTCCAAGGGAAGCAAGTCTTCCAGCTTTTGGCAGCTTGCATCGCGAAGAAATCCTGTTCCGTTCGGGATTGTAGGTGGCCGAGGCCAGGTGCCCGGCAGAGGGAGTTGGGCACAAATGATGGCCTGTTTCCAGGGGTAAGTAAAGTCAGCTGCCCAGGTGCCTGATGTCAGTTTTTAGGAGGCCTTTGGCCCTCCATGGGAAGCCAGGCTTCCAGCTTGTGGCAGCTTGCATCTGGAAGAAATCCTGTTCCGTTCGGGATTGTAGGTGCACGGAGCCGGGTGCCCGGCAGAGGGAGTTGGGCACAAAGGATGGCCTGTTTCCAGGGGCATGTAAAGTCAGTTGCCCAGGTGCCTGATGTCAGTTTGTAGCAGGCCGTTTGCCCGCTAAGGGAAGGTAGTCTTCCAGTTTGTGGCAGCTTGCATCTGGAAGAAATCCTGTTCCGTTTGGGATTGTAGGTGGCCGAGGCCAGGTGGCCGGCAGAGGGAGTTGTGCGCAAAGGATGGCCTGTTTCGAGGGGTAAGTAAAGTCAGCTGCCCAGGTGCCTGATGTCAGTTTGTAGGAGGCCTTTGGCCCTTCAAGGGAAACTAGTCTTCCAGTTTGTGGCAGCTTGCATCTGGAAGAAATCCTGTTACATTCGGGATTGCAGGTGGCCGAGGCCAGGTGCCCGGCAGAGGGAGTTGGGCACAAATGATGGCCTGTATCCAGGGGTAAGTAAAGTCAGCTGCCCAGGTGCCTGATGTCAGTTTGTAGGAGGCCTTTGGCCCTCCATGGGAAGCCAGGCTTCCAGCTTGTGGCAGCTTGCATCTAGAAGAAATCCTGTTCCGTTTGGCATTGTAGGTGGCCGAGGCCAGGTGCCCGGCAGAGGGAGGTGGGCACAAATGATGGCCTGTTTCCAGGGGTAAGTAAAGTCAGCTGCCCAGGTGCCTGATGTCAGTTTGTAGGAGGCCTTTGGCCCTCCAAGAGCAGCCAGGCTTCCGGCTTGTGGCAGCTTGAATCTTGAAGAAATCCTGTTCCGTTTGGGATCGTAGGTGGCCGAGGCCTGGTGCCTGGCTAAGGGAGTTGGGAACAAAGGATGGCCTGTTTCCAGGGGTAAGTAAAGTCAGCTGCCCAGGTGCCTGATGTCAGTTTGTAGGAGGACTTTGGCCCTCCAAGGGAAGCAAGTCTTCCAGTTTGTGGCAGCTTGCATCGCGAAGAAATCCTGTTCCGTTCTGGATTGTAGGTGGCCGAGGCCAGGCGCCCGGCAGAGGGAGTTGGGCACAAATGATGGCCTGTTTCCAGGGGTAAGTAAAGTCAGCTGCCCAGGTGCCTGATGTCAGTTGGCAGATGGCAATTGTTCCTCCATGGGAAGCCAGGCTTCCAGCTTGTGGCAGCTTGCATCTGGAAGAAATCCTGTTCCGTTCGGGATTGTAGGTGGCCGAGGCTAGGTGCCCTGCAGAGGGAGTTGGGCACAAATGATGGCCTGTTTCCAGGGGTAAGTAAAGTCAGCTGCCCAGGTGCCTGATGTCAGTTTGTAGGAGGCCTTTGGCTCTCCATGGGAAGCCAGGCTTCCAGCTTGTGGCAGCTTGTGTCTGGAAGAAATCCTGTTCCGTTTGGGATTGTAGGTGGCCGAGGCCAGGTGCCCGGCAGAGGGAGGTGGGCACAAATGATGGCCTGTTTCCAGGGGTAAGTAAAGTCAGCTGCCCAGGTGCCTGATGTCAGTTTGTAGGAGGCCTTTGGCCCTTCAAGGGAAACTAGTCTTCCAGTTTGTGGCAGCTTGAATCTGGAAGAAATCCAGATCCATTCGGGATTGCAGGTGGCCAAGGCCACGTGCCCGTCAGAGGGAGTTGGGCACAAATGATGGCCTGTTTCCAGGGGTAAGTAAAGTCAGCTGCCCAGGTGCCTGATGTCAGTTTGTAGGAGGCCTTTGGCCCTCCAAGAGCAGCCAGGCTTCCGGCTTGTGGCAGCTTGCATCTTGAAGAAATCCTGTTCCGTTTGGGATCGTAGGTGGCCGAGGCCTGGTGCCTGGCTAAGGGAGTTGGGAACAAAGGATGGCCTGTTTCCAGGGGTAAGTAAAGTCAGCTGCCCAGGTGCCTGATGTCAGTTTTTAGGAGGACTTTGGCCCTCCAAGGGAAGCAAGTCTTCCAGTTTGTGGCAGCTTGCATCTGGAAGAAATCCTGTTCCGTTCTGGATTGTAGGTGGCCGAGGCCAGGCGCCCGGCTGAGGGAGTTGGGCACAAATGATGGCCTGTTTCCAGGGGTAAGTAAAGTCAGCTGCCCAGGTGCCTGATGTCAGTTGGCAGATGGCAATTGTTCCTCCATGGGAAGCCAGGCTTCCAGCTTGTGGCAGCTTGCATCTGGAAGAAATCCTGTTCCGTTCAGGATTGTAGGTGGCCGAGGCTAGGTGCCCGGCAGAGGGAGTTGGGCACAAATGATGGCCTGTTTCCAGGGGTAAGTAAAGTCAGCTGCCCAGGTGCCTGATGTCAGTTTGTAGGAGGCCTTTGGCCCTCCAAGGGAAGCCAGGCTTCCAGCATGTGGCAGCTTGCATCTGGAAGAAATCCTGTTCCGTTTGGGATTGTAGGTGGCCGAGGCCTGGTGCCCGGCAGAGGGAGTTGGGCACAAATGATGGCCTGTTTCCAGGGGTAAGTAAAGTCAACTGCCCAGGTGCCTGATGTCAGTTTGTAGGAGGCCTTTGGCCCTTCAAGGGAAACTAGTCTTCCAGTTTGTGGCAGCTTGCATCTGGAAGAAATCCTGATCCGATCGGGATTGCAGGTAGCCAAGGCCACGTGCCCGGCAGAGGGAGTTGGGCACAAATGATGGCCTGTTTCCAGGGGTAAGTAAAGTCAGCTGCCCAGGTGCCTGATGTCAGTTTTTAGGAGGCCTTTGGCCCTCCAAGAGCAGCCAGGCTTCCGGCTTGTGGCAGCTTGCATCTTGAAAAATCCTGTTCCGTTTGGGATCGTAGGTGGCCGAGGCCTGGTGCCTCGCTAAGGGAGTTGGGAACAAAGGATGGCCTGTTTCCAGGGGTAAGTAAAGTCAGCTGCCCAGGTGCCTGATGTCAGTTTGTAGGAGGCCTTTGGCCCTCCAAGGGAAGCAAGTCTTCCAGTTTGTGGCAGCTTGCATCGCGAAGAAATGCTGTTCCGTTCGGGATTGTAGGTGGCCGAGGCCAGGTGCCCGGCAGAGGGAGTTGGGCACAAATGATGGCCTGTTTCCAGGGGTAAGTAAAGTCAGCTGCCCAGGTGCCTGATGTCAGTTTGCAGATGGCAATTGTTCCTCCATGGGAAGCCAGGCTTCCAGCTTGTGGCAGCTTGCATCTGGAAGAAATCCTGTTCCGTTTGGGATTGTAGGTGGCCGAGGCTAGGGGCCCGGCAGAGTGAGTTGGGCACAAATGATGGACTGTTTCCAGGGGTAAGTAAAGTCAGCTGCCCAGGTGCCTGATGTCAGTTTGTAGGAGGCCTTTGGCCCTCCATGGGAAGCCAGGCTTCCAGCTTGTGGCAGCTTGCATCTGGAAGAAATACTGTTTTGTTTGGGATTGTAGGTGGCCAAGGCCTGGTGCCCGGCAGAGGGAGTTGGGCACAAATGATGGCCTGTTTCCAGGGGTAAGTAAAGTCAGCTGCCCAGGTGCCTGATGTCAGTTTGTAGGAGGCCTTTGGCCCTTCAAGGGAAACTAGTCTTCCAGTTTGTGGCAGCTTGCATCTGGAAGAAATCCTGATCCATTCGGGATTGCAGGTGGCCAAGGCCACGTGCCCGGCAGAGGGAGTTGGGCACAAATGATGGCCTGTTTCCAGGGGTAAGTAAAGTCAGCTGCCCAGGTGCCTGATGTCAGTTTGTAGGAGGCCTTTGGCCCTCCAAGAGCAGCCAGGCTTCCGGCTTGTGGCAGCTTGCATCTGGAAGAAATCCTGTTCCATTTGGGATCGTTGGAGGCCGAGGCCTGGTGCCTGGCTAAGGGAGTTGGGAACAAAGGATGGCCTGTTTCCAGGGGTAAGTAAAGTCACCTGCCCAGGTGCCTGATGTCAGTTTGTAGCAGGCCTTTGGCCCTTTAAGGGAAGGTAGTTTTCCAGTTTGTGGCAGCTTGCATCTGGAAGAAATCCTGTTCCGTTCTGGATTGTAGGTGGCCGAGGCCAGGTGCCCGGCAGAGGGAGTTGGGCACAAAGGATGGCCTGTTTCCAGGGGTAAGTAAAGTCAGCTGCCCAGGTGCCTGATGTCAGTTTGCAGATGGCAATTGTTCCTCCATGGGAAGCCAGGCTTCTAGCTTGTGGCAGCTTGCATCTGGAAGAAATCCTGTTCCGTTCGGGATTGTAGGTGGCCGAGGCTAGGTGCCCGGCAGAGGGAGTTGGGCACAAATGATGGCCTGCTTCCAGGTGTAAGTAAAGTCACCTGCCCAGGTGCCTGATGTCAGTTTGTAGGAGGCCTTTGGCCCTCCATGGGAAGCCAGGCTTCCAGCTTGTGGCAGCTTGCATCTGGGAGAAATCCTGTTCCGTTTGGGATTGTAGGTGGCCGAGGCCTGGTGCCCGGCAGAGGGACTTGGGCACAAAGGATGGCCTGTTTCCAGGGGTAAGTAAAGTCAACTGCCCAGGTGCCTGATGTCAGTTTGTAGGAGGCCTTTGGCCCTTCAAGGGAAACTAGTCTTCCAGTTTGTGGCAGCTTGCATCTGGAAGAAATCCTGATACGATCGGGATTGCAGGTAACCAAGGCCACGTGCCCGGCAGAGGGAGTTGGGCACAAATGATGGCCTGTTTCCAGGGGTAAGTAAAGTCAGCTGCCCAGGTGCCTGATGTCAGTTTGTAGGAGGCCTTTGGCCCTCCAAGAGCAGCCAGGCTTCCGGCTTGTGGCGGCTTGCATCTTGAAGAAATCCTGTTCCGTTTGGGATCGTAGGTGGCCGAGGCCTGGTGCCTGGCTAAGGGAGTTGGGAACAAAGAATGGCCTGTTTCCAGGGGTAAGTAAAGTCAGCTGCCCAGGTGCCTGATGTCAGTTTGTAGGAGGCCTTTGGCCCTTCTAGGGAAACTAGTCTTCCAGTTTGTGGCAGCTTGCATCTGGTAGAAATCCTGTTCCATTCGGGATTGTAGGTGGCCGAGGCCAGGTGCCCGGCAGAGGGAGTTGGGCACAAATGATGGACTGTTTCCAGGGGTTAGTAAAGTCAGCTGCCCAGGTGCCTGGTGTCAGTTTGTAGGAGGCCTTTGGCCCTCCAAGGGAAGCCAGGCTTCCAGCTTGTGGCGGCTTGCATCTGGAAGAAATCCTGTTCCGTTCTGGATTGTAGGTGGCCGAGGCCAGGTGCCCGGCAGAGGGAGTTGGGCACAAAGGATGGCCTGTTTCCAGGGGTAAGTAAAGTCAGCTGCCCAGGTGCCTGATGTCAGTTTGCAGATGGCAATTGTTCCTCCATGGGAAGCCAGGCTTCCAGCTTGTGGCAGCTTGCATCTGAAAGAAATCCTGTTCCGTTCGGGATTGTAGGTGGCCGAGGCTAGGTGCCCGGCAGAGGGAGTTGGGCACAAATGATGGACTGTTTCCAGGGGTAAGTAAAGTCAGCTGCCCAGGTGCCTGATGTCAGTTTGTAGGAGGCCTTTGGCCCTCCATGGGAAGCCAGGCTTCCAGCTTGTGGCAGCTTGCATCTGGAAGAAATCCTGTTCCGTTCGGGATTGTAGGTGGCCGAGGCCTGGTGCCCGGCAGAGGGACTTGGGCACAAATGATGGCCTGTTTCCAGGGGTAAGTAAAGTCAGCTGCCCAGGTGCCTGATGTCAGTTTACAGATGGCAATTGTTCCTCCATGGGAAGCCAGGCTTCCAGCTTGTGGCAGCTTGCATCTTGAAGAAATCCTGTTCCGTTTGGGATCGTTGGTGGTCGAGGCGTGGTGCCCGGCTGAGGGAGTTGGGAACAAAGGATGGCCTGTTTCCAGAGGTAAGTAAAGTCAGCTGCCCAGGTGCCTGATGTCAGTTTGTAGGAGGACTTTGGCCCTCCAAGGGAAGCAAGTCTTCCAGTTTGTGGCAGCTTGCATCTGGAAGAAATCCTGTTCCGTTCTGGATTGTAGGTGGCCGAGGCCAGGTGCCCGGCAGAGGGAGTTGGGTACAAAGGTTGGCCTGTTTCCAGGGGTAAGTAAAGTCAGCTGCCCAGGTGCCTGGTGTCAGTTTGTAGGAGGCCTTTGGCCCTCCAAGGGAACCAAGTCGTCCAGTTAGTGGCAGCTTGCATCTGGAAGAAATCCTGTTCCGTTCGGGATTGTAGGTGGCCGAGGCCAGGTGCCCGGCAGAGGGAGTTGGGCACAAATGATGGCCTGTTTCCAGGGGTAAGTAAAGTCAGCTGCCCAGGTGCCTGATGTCAGTTTGTTGCAGGCCTATGGCCCCCCAAGTGATGGTAGTCTTCCTGTTCAAGGCAGCTTGCATCTGGAAAAAATCCTGTTCCATTCAAGATTGTAGGTGGCTGAAGCCGAGTGCCCGGCAGAGGGAGTTGGGAACAAAGGATGGCCTGTTTTTAAGGGCAAGTAAAGTCAGCTGCCCAGGTGCCTGATGTCAGTCTGTAGGAGGCCTTTGGCCCTCCATGGGAAGCCAGGCTTCCTGCTTGTGGCAGCTTGCATCTGGAAGAAATCCTGTTCCGTTCGGGATTGTAGGTGCACGGAGCCGGGTGCCCGGCAGAGGGAGTTGGGAACAAAGGATGGCCTGTTTCCAGGGGCATGTAAAGTCAGCTGCCCAGGTGCCTGATGTCAGTTTGTAGGAGGCCTTTGGCCCTCCAAGGGAAGCCAGGCTTCCAGCTTGTGGCAGCTTGCATCTTTAAGAAATCCTGTTCTGTTTGGGATTGTAGGTGGCCGAGGCCTGGTGCCCGGCAGAGGGAGTTGGTAACAAAGGATGGCCTGTTTCCAGGGGTAAGTAAAGTCAGCTGCCCAGGTGCCTGATGTCAGTTTTTAGGAGGCCTTTGGCCCTCTAAGGGAAGCTAGTCTTCCAGTTTGTGGCAGCTTGCATCTGGAAGAAATGCTGTTCCGTTCGGGATTGTAGGTGCACAGAGCCGGGTGCCCGGCAGAGGGAGTTGGGCACAAAGGATGGCCTGTTTCCAGGGGTAAGTAAAGTCAGCTGCCCAGGTGCCTGATGTCAGTTTGTAGGAGGCCTTTGGCCCTCCATGGGAAGCCAGGCTTCCTGCTTGTGGCAGCTTGCATCTGGAAGAAATCCTGTTCCGTTCGGGATTGTAGGTGGCCGGATCCGGGTGCACTGCTAAGGGAGTTGGGAACAAAGGATGGCCTGTTTCCAGGGGTAAGTAACGTCAGCTGCCCAGGTGCCTGATGTCAGTTTGTAGGAGGTCTTTGGCCCTCCAAGGGAACCAAGTCTTCCAGTTAGTGGCAGCTTGCATCTGGAATAAATCCTGTTCCGTTCGAAATTGTAGGTGGCCGAGGCCAGGTGCCCGGCAGAGGGAGTTGGGCACAAATGATGGCCTGTTTCCAGGGGTAAGTAAATTCAGCTGCCCAGGTGCCTGATGTCAGTTTGTTGAAGGCCTATGGCTCCCCAAGTGATGCTAGTCTTCCTGTTCAAGGCATCTTGCATCTGGAAAAAATCCTGTTCCATTCAAGATTGTAGGTGGCTGAAGCTGGGAGCCCGGCAGAGGGAGTTGGGAACAAAGGATGGCCTGTTTTTAGGGGTAAGTAAAGTCAGCTGCCCAGGTGCCTGATGGCAGTTTGTAGGAGGCCTTTGGCCCTCCATGCGAAGCCAGGCTTCCTGCTTGTGGCAGCTTGCATCTGGAAGAAATCCTGTTCCGTTCAAGATTGTAGGTGCACGGAGCCGGGTGCCCGGCAGAGGGAGTTGGGCACAAAGGATGGCCTGTTTCCAGGGATAAGTAAAGTCAGCTGCCCAGGTGCCTGATGTCAGTTTGCAGATGGCAATTGTTCCTCCATGGGAAGCCAGGCTTCTAGCTTGTGGCAGCTTGCATCTGGAAGAAATACTGTTCCGTTTCCAATTCTAGGTGGCCGAGGCCAGGTGCCCGGCAGAGGGAGTTGGGCACAAAGGATGGCCTGTTTCCAGGGGTAAGTAAAGTCAGCTGCCCAGGTGCCTGATGTCAGTTTGTAGCAGGCCTTTGGCCCTCTAAGGGAAGCTAGTCCTACAGTTTGTGGCAGCTTGCATCTGGAAGAAATCCTGTTCCGTTCTGGATTGTAGGTGGCCGAGGCCAGGTGCCCGGCAGAGGGACTTGGGCACAAAGGATGGCCTGTTTCCAGGGGTAAGTAAAGTCAGCTGCCCAGGTGCCTGGTGTCAGTTTGTAGGAGGCCTTTGGCCCTCCAAGTGAAGCAAGTCTTCCAGTTTGTGGCAGCTTGCATCGCGAAGAAATCCTGTTCCGTTTGGGATTGTAGGTGGCCGAGACCAGGTGCCCGGCAGAGGGAGTTGGGCACAAATGATGGCCTGTTTCCAGGGGTAAGTAAAGTCAGCTGCCCAGGTGCCTGATGTCAGTTTGTAGGAGGCCTTTGGTCCTCCATGGGAAGCTAGTCTTCCAGTTTGTGGTAGCTTGCATCTTGAAGAAATCCTGTTCTGTTTGGGACCGTAGGTGGCCGAGGCCAGGTGCCCGGCAGAGGGAGCTGGGCACAAATGATGGTCTGTTTCCAGGGGTAAGTAAAGTCAGCTGCCCAGGTGCCTGATGTCAGTTTGCAGATGGCAATTGTTCCTCCATGGGAAGCCAGGCTTCCAGCTTGTGGCAGCTTGCATCTGGAAGAAATCCTGTTCCGTTTGGGATCGTAAGTGGCCGAGGCCTGGTGCCCGGCTAAGGGAGTTGGGCACAAAGGATGGCCTGTTTCCAGGGGTAAGTAAAGTCAGCTGCCCAGGTGCCTGATGTCAGTTTGTAGGAGGCCTTTGGCCCTCCAAGGGAAGCAAGTCTTCCAGCTTTTGGCAGCTTGCATCGCGAAGAAATCCTGTTCCGTTCGGGATTGTAGGTGGCCGAGGCCAGGTGCCCGGCAGAGGGAGTTGGGCACAAATGATGGCCTGTTTCCAGGGGTAAGTAAAGTCAGCTGCCCAGGTGCCTGATGTCAGTTTTTAGGAGGCCTTTGGCCCTCCATGGGAAGCCAGGCTTCCAGCTTGTGGCAGCTTGCATCTGGAAGAAATCCTGTTCCGTTCGGGATTGTAGGTGCACGGAGCCGGGTGCCCGGCAGAGGGAGTTGGGCACAAAGGATGGCCTGTTTCCAGGGGCATGTAAAGTCAGTTGCCCAGGTGCCTGATGTCAGTTTGTAGCAGGCCGTTGGCCCGCTAAGGGAAGGTAGTCTTCCAGTTTGTGGCAGCTTGCATCTGGAAGAAATCCTGTTCCGTTTGGGATTGTAGGTGGCCGAGACCAGGTGGCCGGCAGAGGGAGTTGTGCACAAAGGATGGCCTGTTTCGAGGGGTAAGTAAAGTCAGCTGCCCAGGTGCCTGATGTCAGTTTGTAGGAGGCCTTTGGCCCTTCAAGGGAAACTAGTCTTCCAGTTTGTGGCAGCTTGCATCTGGAAGAAATCCTGTTACATTCGGGATTGCAGGTGGCCGAGGCCAGGTGCCCGGCAGAGGGAGTTGGGCACAAATGATGGCCTGTATCCAGGGGTAAGTAAAGTCAGCTGCCCAGGTGCCTGATGTCAGTTTGTAGGAGGCCTTTGGCCCTCCATGGGAAGCCAGGCTTCCAGCTTGTGGCAGCTTGCATCTGGAAGAAATCCTGTTCCGTTTGGCATTGTAGGTGGCCGAGGCCAGGTGCCCGGCAGAGGGAGGTGGGCACAAATGATGGCCTGTTTCCAGGGGTAAGTAAAGTCAGCTGCCCAGGTGCCTGATGTCAGTTTGTAGGAGGCCTTTGGCCCTCCAAGAGCAGCCAGGCTTCCGGCTTGTGGCAGCTTGAATCTTGAAGAAATCATGTTCCGTTTGGGATCGTAGGTGGCCGAGGCCTGGTGCCTGGCTAAGGGAGTTGGGAACAAAGGATGGCCTGTTTCCAGGGGTAAGTAAAGTCAGCTGCCCAGGTGCCTGATGTCAGTTTGTAGGAGGACTTTGGCCCTCCAAGGGAAGCAAGTCTTCCAGTTTGTGGCAGCTTGCATCGCGAAGAAATCCTGTTCCGTTCTGGATTGTAGGTGGCCGAGGCCAGGCGCCCGGCAGAGGGAGTTGGGCACAAATGATGGCCTGTTTCCAGGGGTAAGTAAAGTCAGCTGCCCAGGTGCCTGATGTCAGTTGGCAGATGGCAATTGTTCCTCCATGGGAAGCCAGGCTTCCAGCTTGTGGCAGCTTGCATCTGGAAGAAATCCTGTTCCGTTCGGGATTGTAGGTGGCCGAGGCTAGGTGCCCTGCAGAGGGAGTTGGGCACAAATGATGGCCTGTTTCCAGGGGTAAGTAAAGTCAGCTGCCCAGGTGCCTGATGTCAGTTGTAGGAGGCCTTTGGCTCTCCATGGGAAGCCAGGCTTCCAGCTTGTGGCAGCTTGTGTCTGGAAGAAATCCTGTTCCGTTCGGGATTGTAGGTGGCCGAGGCCATCTGCCCGGCAGAGGGAGTTGGGCACAAAGGATGTCTTGTTTCCAGGGGTAAGTAAAGTCATCTGCCCAGGTGCCTGATGTCAGTTTTTAGGAGGCCTTTGGCCCTCCATGGGAAGCCAGGCTTCCTGCTTGTGGCAGCTTGCATCAGGAGGAAATCGTGTTCCGTTCCGGGGTTGTAGGGGGCCGGAGCTGGGTGCCCGGATGAGGGAGTTGGACACAAAGGATGGGCTGTTTCCAGGGGTAAGTAAAGTCAGCTGCCCAGGTGCCTGATGTCAGTTTGCAGGTGGCTATTGGTCCTCCATGGAAAGCCAGGCTTCCAGCTTGTGGCAGCTTGCATCGGGAAGTAATACTGATCTGTTCGGGATTGCAGGTGGCCGAGGCCTGGTGCCCCGGCAGAGGGATTTGGGCACAAAGGATGGCCTGTTTCCGGGTAAGTAAAGTCAGCTGCCCAGGTGCCTGATGTCAGTTTGTAGGAGGACTTTGGCCCTCCAAGGGAAGCAAGTCTTCCAGTTTGTGGCAGCTTGCATCTGGAAGAAATCCTGTTCCGTTCTGGATTGTAGGTGGCCGAGGCCAGGCGCCCGGCTGAGGGAGTTGGGCACAAATGATGGCCTGTTTCCAGGGGTAAGTAAAGTCAGCTGCCCAGGTGCCTGATGTCAGTTGGCAGATGGCAATTGTTCCTCCATGGGAAGCCAGGCTTCCAGCTTGTGGCAGCTTGCATCTGGAAGAAATCCTGTTCCGTTCAGGATTGTAGGTGGCCGAGGCTAGGTGCCCGGCAGAGGGAGTTGGGCACAAATGATGGCCTGTTTCCAGGGGTAAGTAAAGTCAGCTGCCCAGGTGCCTGATGTCAGTTTGTAGGAGGCCTTTGGCCCTCCAAGGGAAGCCAGGCTTCCAGCATGTGGCAGCTTGCATCTGGAAGAAATCCTGTTCCGTTTGGGATTGTAGGTGGCCGAGGCCTGGTGCCCGGCAGAGGGAGTTGGGCACAAATGATGGCCTGTTTCCAGGGGTAAGTAAAGTCAACTGCCCAGGTGCCTGATGTCAGTTTGTAGGAGGCCTTTGGCCCTTCAAGGGAAACTAGTCTTCCAGTTTGTGGCAGCTTGCATCTGGAAGAAATCCTGATCCGATCGGGATTGCAGGTAGCCAAGGCCACGTGCCCGGCAGAGGGAGTTGGGCACAAATGATGGCCTGTTTCCAGGGGTAAGTAAAGTCAGCTGCCCAGGTGCCTGATGTCAGTTTGTAGGAGGCCTTTGGCCCTTCAAGGGAAACTAGTCTTCCAGTTTGTGGCAGCTTGCATCTGGAAGAAATCCTGATCCATTCGGGATTGCAGGTGGCCAAGGCCACGTGCCCGGCAGAGGGAGTTGGGCACAAATGATGGCCTGTTTCCAGGGGTAAGTAAAGTCAGCTGCCCAGGTGCCTGATGTCAGTTTGTAGGAGGCCTTTGGCCCTCCAAGAGCAGCCAGGCTTCCGGCTTGTGGCAGCTTGCATCTGGAAGAAATCCTGTTCCATTTGGGATCGTTGGAGGCCGAGGCCTGGTGCCTGGCTAAGGGAGTTGGGAACAAAGGATGGCCTGTTTCCAGGGGTAAGTAAAGTCACCTGCCCAGGTGCCTGATGTCAGTTTGTAGCAGGCCTTTGGCCCTTTAAGGGAAGGTAGTCTTCCAGTTTGTGGCAGCTTGCATCTGGAAGAAATCCTGTTCCGTTCTGGATTGTAGGTGGCCGAGGCCAGGTGCCCGGCAGAGGGAGTTGGGCAGAAATGATGGCCTGTTTCCAGGGGTAAGTAAAGTCAGCTGCCCAGGTGCCTGATGTCAGTTTGCAGATGGCAATTGTTCCTCCATGGGAAGCCAGGCTTCCAGCTTGTGGCAGCTTGCATCTGGAAGAAATCCTGTTCCGTTCGGGATTGTAGGTGGCCGAGGCTAGGTGCCCGGCAGAGGGAGTTGGGCACAAATGATGGCCTGCTTCCAGGTGTAAGTAAAGTCACCTGCCCAGGTGCCTGATGTCAGTTTGTAGGAGGCCTTTGGCCCTCCATGGGAAGCCAGGCTTCCAGCTTGTGGCAGCTTGCATCTGGGAGAAATCCTGTTCCGTTTGGGATTGTAGGTGGCCGAGGCCTGGTGCCCGGCAGAGGGACTTGGGCACAAAGGATGGCCTGTTTCCAGGGGTAAGTAAAGTCAACTGCCCAGGTGCCTGATGTCAGTTTGTAGGAGGCCTTTGGCCCTTCAAGGGAAACTAGTCTTCCAGTTTGTGGCAGCTTGCATCTGGAAGAAATCCTGATACGATCGGGATTGCAGGTAACCAAGGCCACGTTCCCGGCAGAGGGAGTTGGGCACAAATGATGGCCTGTTTCCAGGGGTAAGTAAAGTCAGCTGCCCAGGTGCCTGATGTCAGTTTGTAGGAGGCCTTTGGCCCTCCAAGAGCAGCCAGGCTTCCGGCTTGTGGCAGCTTGCATCTTGAAGAAATCCTGTTCCGTTTGGGATCGTAGGTGTCCGAGGCCTGGTGCCTGGCTAAGGGAGTTGGGAACAAAGAATGGCCTGTTTCCAGGGGTAAGTAAAGTCAGCTGCCCAGGTGCCTGATGTCAGTTTGTAGGAGGCCTTTGGCCCTCCAAGGGAAGCAAGTCTTCCAGCTTTTGGCAGCTTGCATCTGGTAGAAATCCTGTTCCATTCGGGATTGTAGGTGGCCGAGGCCAGGTGCCCGGCAGAGGGAGTTGGGCACAAATGATGGACTGTTTCCAGGGGTAAGTAAAGTCAGCTGCCCAGGTGCCTGGTGTCAGTTTGTAGGAGGCCTTTGGCCCTCCAAGGGAAGCCAGGCTTCCAGCTTGTGGCAGCTTGCATCTGGAAGAAATCCTGTTCCGTTCTGGATTGTAGGTGGCCGAGGCCAGGTGCCCGGCAGAGGGAGTTGGGCACAAAGGATGGCCTGTTTCCAGGGGTAAGTAAAGTCAGCTGCCCAGGTGCCTGATGTCAGTTTGCAGATGGCAATTGTTCCTCCATGGGAAGCCAGGCTTCCAGCTTGTGGCAGCTTGCATCTGAAAGAAATCCTGTTCCGTTCGGGATTGTAGGTGGCCGAGGCTAGGTGCCCGGCAGAGGGAGTTGGGCACAAATGATGGACTGTTTCCAGGGGTAAGTAAAGTCAGCTGCCCAGGTGCCTGATGTCAGTTTGTAGGAGGCCTTTGGCCCTCCATGGGAAGCCAGGCTTCCAGCTTGTGGCAGCTTGCATCTGGAAGAAATCCTGTTCCGTTCGGGATTGTAGGTGGCCGAGGCCTGGTGCCCGGCAGAGGGACTTGGGCACAAATGATGGCCTGTTTCCAGGGGTAAGTAAAGTCAGCTGCCCAGGTGCCTGATGTCAGTTTACAGATGGCAATTGTTCCTCCATGGGAAGCCAGGCTTCCAGCTTGTGGCAGCTTGCATCTTGAAGAAATCCTGTTCCGTTTGGGATCGTTGGTGGTCGAGGCCTGGTGCCCGGCTGAGGGAGTTGGGAACAAAGGATGGCCTGTTTCCAGGGGTAAGTAAAGTCAGCTGCCCAGGTGCCTGGTGTCAGTTTGTCGGAGGCCTTTGGCCCTCCAAGGGAAGCAAGTCTTCCAGTTTGTGGCAGCTTACATCTGGAAGAAATCCTGTTCCGTTTGGGATTGTAGGTGGCCGAGGCCTGGTGCCCGGCAGAGGGAGTTGGGCACAAATGATGGCCTGTTTCCAGGGGTAAGTAAAGTAAGCTGCCCAGGTGCCTGATGTCAGTTTGTAGGAGGCCTTTGGCCCGCTAAGGGAAGGTAGTCTTCTAGTTCAAGAGAGCTTGAATCTGGAAGAAATCCTGTTCCGTTCGGGATTGTAGGTGGCCGAGGCCAGGTGCCCGGCAGAGGGAGTTGGGCAGAAAGGATGGCCTGTTTCCAGGGGTAAGTAAAGTCAGCTGCCCAGGTGGCTGATGTCAGTTTGTAGGAGGCTTTTGGCCCTCCATGGGAAGGTAGTCTTCCAGTTTGTGACAGCATGCATCTGGAAGAAATCCTGTTTCGTTTGCGATTGTAGGTGGCCGAGGCCAGGTGCCTGGCAGAGGGAGTTGGGCACAAACGATGGCCTGTTTCCAGGGGTAAGTAAATTCAGCTGCCCAGGTGCCTGATGTCAGTTTGTTGAAGGCCTATGGCTCCCCAAGTGATGCTAGTCTTCCTGTTCAAGGCATCTTGCATCTGGAAAAAATCCTGTTTCCATTCAAGATTGTAGGTGGCTGAAGCTGGGAGCCCGGCAGAGGGAGTTGGGAACAAAGGATGGCCTGTTTTTAGGGGTAAGTAAAGTCAGCTGCCCAGGTGCCTGATGGCAGTTTGTAGGAGGCCTTTGGCCCTCCATGCGAAGCCAGGCTTCCTGCTTGTGGCAGCTTGCATCTGGAAGAAATCCTGTTCCGTTCAAGATTGTAGGTGCACGGAGCCGGGTGCCCGGCAGAGGGAGTTGGGCACAAAGGATGGCCTGTTTCCAGGGATAAGTAAAGTCAGCTGCCCAGGTGCCTGATGTCAGTTTGCAGATGGCAATTGTTCCTCCATGGGAAGCCAGGCTTCTAGCTTGTGGCAGCTTGCATCTGGAAGAAATACTGTTCCGTTTCCAATTCTAGGTGGCCGAGGCCAGGTGCCCGGCAGAGGGAGTTGGGCACAAAGGATGGCCTGTTTCCAGGGGTAAGTAAAGTCAGCTGCCCAGGTGCCTGATGTCAGTTAGTAGCAGGCCTTTGGCCCTCTAAGGGAAGCTAGTCCTACAGTTTGTGGCAGCTTGCATCTGGAAGAAATCCTGTTCCGTTCGGGATTGTAGGTGGCCGAGGCCAGGTGCCCGGCAGAGGGAGCTTGGGCACAAATGATGGCCAGTTTCCAGGGGTAAGTAAAGTCAGCTGCCCAGGTGTCCTGGTGTCAGTTTGTAGGAGGCCTTTGGCCCTCCATGGGAAGCCTGGCTTCCAGCTTGTGGCAGCTTGCATCGCGAAGAAATCCTGTTCCGTTCGGGATTGTAGGTGTCCGTGACCAGGTGCCCGGCAGAGGGAGTTGGAACAAAGGATGGCCTGTTTCCAGGGGTAAGTAAAGTTAGCTGCCAAGGTGCCTGAATGTCAGTTTGTAGGAGGCCTTTGGCCCTCCATGGGAAGCCAGGCTTCCAGCTAGTGGCAGCTTGCATCTGGAAGAAATCCTGTTCCGTTCGGGATTGTAGGT
>NW_027094886.1:0-46524 GCF_029207755.1 Chamaea fasciata | reverse complement strand
GATTTCTTCCAGATGCAAGCTGCCACAAGCAGGAAGCCTGGCTTCCCATGGAGGGCTAAAGGTCTCCTACAAACTGACATCAAGCACCTGGGCAGCTGACTTTACTTACCCCTGGAAACAGGCCATCATTTGTGCCCAAATCCCTTTACCCGGCACCCGGCTCCGTGTACCTACAATCCCGAACGGAACAGGATTTCTGCCAGATGCAAGCTGCCACAAGCAGGAAGCCTGGCTTCCCATGGAGGGCCAAAGGCCTCCTACAAACTGACATCAGGCACCTGGGCAGCTGACTTTACTTACCCCTAAAAACAGGCCATCCTTTGTTCCCAACTCCCTCTGCCGGGCACCCGGCTTCAGCCACCTACAATCTTGAACGGAACATGATTTTTTCAAGATGCAAGCTGCCTTGAACAGGAAGACTTGCATCACTTCGGGGGCCAGAGGCCTGCAACAAACTGACATTAGGCACCTGGGCAGCTGACTTTACTTACCCCTGGAAACAGGCCATCATTTGTGCCCAACTCCCTCTGCCGGGCACCTGGCCTCGGCCACCTACAATCCCAAACGGAACAGGATTTCTTCGCGATGCAAGCTGCCAAAAGCTGGAAGACTTGCTTCCCTTGGAGGGCCAAAGGCCTCCTACAAACTGACATCAGGCACCTGGGCAGCTGACTTTACTAACCCCTGGAAACAGGCCATCGTTTGTGCCCAACTCCCTCTGCCGGGCACCTGGCCTCGGCCACCTACAATCCCGAACGGAACAGGATTTCTTCCAGATGTAAGCTGCCACAAACTGGAAGACCAGTTTTCTTTGGAGGGCCAAAGGCCGGCTACAAACTGACATCAGGCACCTGGGCAGCTGACTTTACTTACCCCTGGAAACAGGCCATCCTTTGTGCCCAACTCCCTCTGCCGGGAACCTGGCCTAGCCAACCTACAATCCCGAACGGAACAGGATTTCTTCCAGATGCAAGGTGCCACAAACTGGAAGACTAGTTTCCCTTGGAGGGCCAAAGGCCTGCTACAAACTGACATCAGGGACCTGGGCAGCTGACTTTACTTACCCCTGGAAACAGGCCATCCTTTGTGCCCAACTCCCTCTGCCGGGCACCTGGCCTCGGCAACCTACAATCCCGAACGGAACAGAATTTCTTCCAGATGCAAGCTGCCAAAAACTGGAAGACTTGCTTCCCTTGGAGGGCCAAAGGCCTGCTACAAACTGACATCAGGCACCTGGGCAGCTGACTTTACTTACCCCTGGAAACAGGCCATCATTTTTGCCCAAGTCTCTCTGCCGGGCACCAGGCCTCGGCCACCTACAATCCAGAACGAAACAGGATTTCTGCCAGATGCAAGCTAGAACAAGCAGGAAGCCTGGCTTCCCATGGAGGGCCAAAGGCCTCCTACAAACTGACATCAGGCACCTGGGCAGCTGACATTACTTAGCCCTGGAAACAGGCCATACTTTGTTCCCAACTCCCTCAGCAGGGCACCCGGGTCCGGCCACCTACAATCCTGAACGGAACAGGATTTCTTCCAGATGCAAGCTGCCACAAGCAGGAAGCCTGGCTTCCCATGGAGGGCCAAAGGCCTCCTACAAACTGACATCAGGCACCTGGGCAGCTGACTTTACTTACCCCTGGAAACAGGCCATCCTTTGTTCCCAACTCCCTCTGCTAGGCACCAGGCCTCGGCCACCTACGATCCTAAACGGAACAGGATTTCTTTTAGATGCAAGCTGCCACAAACTGGAAGACTACCTTCCCTTAGAGAGCCAAAGGCCTTCTACAAACTGACATCAGGCACTTGGGCAGCTGACTTTACTTACCCCTGGAAACAGGCCATCCTTTGTGCCCAACTCCCTCTGCCGGGCACCAGGCCTCGGCCACCTACAATCCCGAACGGAACAAGATTTCTTCCAGATGCAAGCTGCCACAAACTGGAAGACTTGCTTCCCTTGGAGGGTCAAAGGCCTCCTTCAAACTGACATCAGGCACCTGGGCAGCTGACTTTACTTACCCCTGGAAACAGGCCATCCTTTGTGCCCAACTCCCCCTGCCGGGCACCAGGCCTCGGCAACCTACAATCCTAAACGGAACAGGATTACTTCCAGATGCAAGCAGCCACAAGCTGGAAGCCTGGCTTCCAATGGAGAAACAATAGCCACCTGCAAACTTACATCAGGCACCTGGGCAGCTGACTTTACTTACCCCTGGAAACAGGCCATCCTTTGTTCCCAACTCCCTCAGCAGGGCACCTGGCTCCAGGCCACCTACAATCCGGAACGGAACAGGATTTCTTCCAGATGCAAGCTGCCACAAGCAGGAAGCCTGGCTTCCCATGGAGGAACAATTGCCACCTGCAAACTGACATCAGGCACCTGGGCAGCTGACTTTACTTACCCCTGGAAACAGGCCATCATTTGTGCCCAACTCCCTCTGCCGGGCACCTGGCCTCGGCCACCTACAATCCCGAACAGAACAGGATTTCTTCCAGATGTAAGCTGCCACAAACAGGAAGACTAGTTTCCTTTGGAGGGCCAAAGGCCTGCTACAAACTGACATCAGGCACCTGGGCAGCTGACTTTAGTTACCCCTGGAAACAGGCCATCCTTTGTGCCCAACTCCCTCTGCCGGGCACCTGGCCTAGCCCACCTACAATCCCGAACGGAACAGGATTTCTTCCAGATGCAAGCTGCCACATGCTGGAAGACTAGTTTCCGTTGGAGGGCCAAAGGCCTGCTACAAACTGACATCAGGCACCTGGGCAGCTGACTTTACTTACCCCTGGAAACAGGCCATCCTTTGTTCCCAACTCCCTCAGCAGGGCACCCGGATCCGGCCACCTACAATCCCAAACGGAACAGGATTTCTGCCAGATGCAAGCTGCCACAAACTGGAAGACTAGTTTCCCTTGGAGGGCCAAAGGCCTGCTACAAACTGACATCAGGGACCTGGGCAGCTGACTTTACTTACCCCTGGAAACAGGCCATCCTTTGTGCCCAACTCCCCCTGCCGGGCACCAGGCCTCGGCACCTACAATCCCAAACGGAACAGGATTTCTTCCAGATGCAAGCTGCCACAAGCAGGAAGCCTGGCTTCCCATGGAGGGCCAAAGGTCTCCTACAAACTGACATCAGGCACCTGGGCAGCTGACTTTACTTACCCCTGGAAACAGGCCATCCTTTGTGCCCAAATCCCTTTACCTGGCACCCGGCTCCGTGTACCTACAATCCCGAACGGAACAGGATTTCTTCCAGATGCAAGCTGCCACAAGCAGGAAGCCAGGCTTCCCATGGAGGGCCAAAGGCCTCCTACAAACTGACATCAGGCACCTGGGCAGCTGACTTTACTTTTCCCTGGAAACAGGCCATCCTTTGTGCCCAACTCCCTCTGCCGGGCACCAGGCCTCGGCCACCTACAATCCCGAACGGAACAGGATTTCTGCCATATGCAAGCTGCCACAAACTGGAAGACTAGTTTCCCTTGGAGGGCCAAAGGCCTGCTACAAACTGACATCAGGGACCTGGGCAGCTGACTTTACTTACCCCTGGAAACAGGCCATCATTTGTGCCCAACTCCCCCTGCCGGGCACCAGGCCTCGGCCACCTACAATCCCGAACGGAACAGGATTTCTTCCAGATGCAAGCTGCCACATGCTGGAAGCCTGGTTTCCCATGGAGGAACAATAGCCACCTGCAAACTGACATCAGGCACCTGGGCAGCTGACTTTACTTACCCCTGGAAACAGGCCATCCTTTGTGCCCAACTCCCTCTGCCGGGCACCTGGCCTCGGCCACCTACAATCCCGAACGGAACAGCATTTCTTCCAGATGCAAGCTGCCACAAACTGGAAGACTTGCATCCCTTGGAGGGCCAAAGGCCTCCTACAAACTGACATCAGGCACCTGGGCAGCTGACTTTACTTACCCCTGGAAACAGGCCATCCTTTGTGCCCAACTCCCTCTGCCGGGCACCTGGCCTCGGCCACCTACAATCCCGAACAGAACAGGATTTCTTCCAGATGTAAGCTGCCACAAACTGGAAGACTAGTTTCCTTTGGAGGGCCAAAGGCCTGCTACAAACTGACATCAGGCACCTGGGCAGCTGACTTTACTTACCCCTGGAAACAGGCCATCCTTTGTGCCCAACTCCCTCTGCCGGGCACCTGGCCTAGCCCACCTACAATCCGAACGGAACAGGATTTCTTCCAGATGCAAGCTGCCACATGCTGGAAGACTAGTTTCCCTTGGAGGGCCAAAGGCCTGCTACAAACTGACATCAGGCACCTGGGCAGCTGTCTTTACTTACCCCTGGAAACAGGCCATCCTTTGTTCCCAACTCCCTCTGCCGGGCACCAGGCCTCGGCCACCTACAATCCCGAACGGAACAGGATTTCTGCCAGATGCAAGCTGCCACAAGCAGGAAGCCTGGCTTCCCATGGAGGGCCAAAGGCCTCCTACAAACTGACATCAGGCACCTGGGCAGCTGACTTTACTTAACCCTGGAAACAGGCCATCCTTTGTTCCCAACTCCCTCAGCAGGGCACCCGGATCCGGCCACCTACAATCCCGAACGGAACAGGATTTCTTCCAGATGCAAGGTGCCACAAACTGGAAGACTAGTTTCCGTTGGAGGACCAAAGGCCTCCTACAAACTGACATCAGGGACCTGGGCAGCTGACTTTACTTACCCCTGGAAACAGGCCATCCTTTGTGCCCAACTCCCCCTGCCGGGCACCAGGCCTCGGCCACCTACAATCCCGAACGGAACAGGATTTCTTCCAGATGCAAGCTGCCACATGCTGGAAGCCTGGCTTCCCATGGAGGAACAATAGCCACCTGCAAACTGACATCAGGCACCTGGGCAGCTGAATTTACTTACCCCTGGAAACAGGCCATCCTTTGTTCCCATCTCCCTCAGCAGGGCACCCGGATCCGGCCACCTACAATCTTGAACGGAACAGGATTTCTTCCAAATGCAAGCTGCCACAAGCACGAAGCCTGGCTTCTTGTGGAGGGCCAATGGCCTCCTACAAACAGACATCAGGCACCTGGGCAGCTGACTTTACTTACCCCTGGAAACAGGCCATCCTTTGTTCCCAACTCCCTCAGCAGGGCACCCGGATCCGGCCACCTACAATCCCGAACGGAACAGGATTTCTTCCAGATGCAAGCTGCCACAAGCAGGAAGCCTGGCTTCCCATGGAGGGCCAAAGGTCTCCTACAAACTGACATCAGGCACCTGGGCAGCTGACTTTACTTACCCCTGGAAACAGGCCATCCTTTGTTCCCAAATCCCTTTACCCGGCACCCGGCTCCGTGTACCTACAATCCCGAACGGAACAGGATTTCTTCCAGATGCAAGCTGCCACAAGCAGGAAGCCAGGCTTCCCATGGAGGGCCAAAGGCCTCCTACAAACTGACATCAGGCACCTAGTCAGCTGACTTTACTTACCCCTGGAAACAGGCCATCCTTTGTACCCAACTCCCTCTGCCGTGCACCCGGCTCCGGCCACCTACAATCCCGAACGGAACAGGATTCCTTCCAGATGCAAGCTGCCACAAGCTGGAAGCCTGGCTTCCCATGGAGGAACAATTGCCACCTGCAAACTGACATCAGGCACCTGGGCAGCTGACTTTACATACCCCTGGAAACACGCCATCCTTTATGCCCTCCTCCCTCTGCCGGGCACCAGGCCTCGGCCACCTACGATCCTAAACGGAACAGGATTTCTTCCAGATGCAAGCTGCCACAAACTGGAAGACTACCTTCCCTTAGAGGGCCAATGGCCTGCTACAAACTGACATCAGGCACCTGGGCAGCTGACTTTACTTTCCCTAAAAACAGGCCATCATTTGTGCCCAACTCCCTCTGCCGGGCACCTGGCCTCGGCCACCTACAATCCCGAACGGAACAGCATTTCTTCCAGATGTAAGCTGCCACAAGCAGGAAGCCTGGCTTCCCATGGAGGGCCAAAGGCCACCTACAAACTGACATCAGGCACCTGGGCAGCTGACTTTACTTACCCCTGGAAACAGGCCATCATTTGTGCCCGACTCCCTCTGCCGGGCACCTGGACTCGGCAACCTACAATCCCGAACGGAACAGGATTTCTTCCAGATGCAAGGTGCCACAAACTGGAAGACTAGTTTCCGTTGGAGGACCAAAGGCCTGCTACAAACTGACATCAGGGACCTGGGCAGCTGACTTTACTTACCCCTGGAAACAGGCCATCCTTTGTGCCCAACTCCCCCTGCCGGGCACCAGGCCTCGGCCACCTACAATCCTAAACGGAACAGGATTACTTCCAGATGCAAGCAGCCACAAGCTGGAAGCCTGGCTTCCAATGGAGAAACAATAGCCACCTGCAAACTTACATCAGGCACCTGGGCAGCTGACTTTACTTACCCCTGGAAACGGGCCATCCTTTGTTCCCAACTCCCTCAGCAGGGCGCCTGGCTCCGGCCACCTACAATCCGGAACGGAACAGGATTTCTTCCAGATGCAAGCTGCCACAAGCAGGAAGCCTGGCTTCCCATGGAGGAACAATTGCCACCTGCAAACTGACATCAGGCACCTGGGCAGCTGACTTTACTTACCCCTGGAAACAGGCCATCATTTGTGCCCAACTCCCTCTGCCGGGCACCTGGCCTCGGCCACCTACAATCCCGAACAGAACAGGATTTCTTCAGATGTAAGCTGCCACAAACTGGAAGACTAGTTTCCTTTGGAGGGCCAAAGGCCTGCTACAAACTGACATCAGGCACCTGGGCAGCTGACTTTACTTACCCCTGGAAACAGGCCATCCTTTGTGCCCAACTCCCTCTGCCGGGCACCAGGCCTCGGCCACCTACAATCCCGAACGGAACAGGATTTCTGCCAGATGCAAGCTGCCACAAGCAGGAAGCCTGGCTTCCCATGGAGGGCCAAAGGCCTCCTACAAACTGACATCAGGCACCTGGGCAGCTGACTTTACTTAACCCTGGAAACAGGCCATCCTTTGTTCCCAACTCCCTCAGCAGGGCACCCGGATCCGGCCACCTACAATCCCGAACGGAACAGGATTTCTTCCAGATGCAAGGTGCCACAAACTGGAAGACTAGTTTCCGTTGGAGGACCAAAGGCCTGCTACAAACTGACATCAGGGACCTGGGCAGCTGACTTTACTTACCCCTGGAAACAGGCCATCCTTTGTGCCCAACTCCCCCTGCCGGGCACCAGGCCTCGGCCACCTACAATCCCGAACGGAACAGGATTTCTTCCAGATGCAAGCTGCCACATGCTGGAAGCCTGGCTTCCCATGGAGGAACAATAGCCACCTGCAAACTGACATCAGGCACCTGGGCAGCTGACTTTACTTACCCCTGGAAACAGGCCATCCTTTGTTCCCAACTCCCTCAGCAGGGCACCCGGATCCGGCCACCTACAATCTTGAACGGAACAGGATTTCTTCCAGATGCAAGCTGCCACAAGCACGAAGCCTGGCTTCTTGTGGTGGGCCAATGGCCTCCTACAAACAGACATCAGGCACCTGGGCAGCTGACTTTACTTACCCCTGGAAACAGGCCATCCTTTGTTCCCAACTCCCTCAGCAGGGCACCCGGATCCGGCCACCTACAATCCCAAACGGAACAGGATTTCTTCCAGATGCAAGCTGCCACAAGCAGGAAGCCTGGCTTCCCATGGAGGGCCAAAGGTCTCCTACAAACTGACATCAGGCACCTGGGCAGCTGACTTTACTTACCCCTGGAAACAGGCCATCCTTTGTGCCCAAATCCCTTTACCCGGCACCCGGCTCCGTGTACCTACAATCCCGAACGGAACAGGATTTCTTCCAGATGCAAGCTGCCACAAGCAGGAAGCCAGGCTTCCCATGGAGGGCCAAAGGCCTGCTACAAACTGACATCAGGCACCTGGGCAGCTGACTTTACTTTTCCCTGGAAACAGGCCATCCTTTGTGCCCAACTCCCCCTGCCGGGCACCTGGCTTCGGCCACCTACAATCCCGAATGGAACAGGACTTCTTCCAGATGCAAGCTGCCACAAACTGGAAGACTTGCTTCCCTTGGAGGGCCAAAGGCCTCCTATAAACTGACATCAGGCACCTGGGCAGCTGACTTTACTTACCCCTGGAAACAGACCATCCTTTGTTCCCAACTCCCTCTGCCGGGCACCAGGCCTCGGCCACCTACGATCCTAAACGGAACAGGATTTCTTCCAGATGCAAGCTGCCACAAACTGGAAGACTACCTTCTCTTAGAGGGCCAAAGGCCTGCTACAAACTGACATCAGGCACCTGGGCAGCTGACTTTACTTACCCCTGGAAACAGGCCATCATTTGTGCCCAAGTCTCTCTGCCGGGCACCAGGCCTCGGCCACCTACAATCCAGAACGAAACAGGATTTCTGCCAGATGCAAGCTAGAACAAGCAGGAAGCCTTGCTTCCCATGGAGGGCCAAAGGCCTCCTACAAACTGACATCAGGCACCTGGGCAGCTGACATTACTTACCCCTGGAAACAGGCCATACTTTGTTCCCAACTCCCTCAGCAGGGCACCCGGATCCGGCCACCTACAATCCTGAACGGAACAGGATTTCTTCCAGATGCAAGCTGCCACAAGCAGGAAGCCTGGCTTCCCATGGAGGGCCAAAGGCCTCCTACAAACTGACATCAGGCACCTGGGCAGCTGACTTTACTTACCCCTGGAAACAGGCCATCCTTTGTTCCCAACTCCCTCTGCTAGGCACCAGGCCTCGGCCACCTACGATCCGAAACGGAACAGGATTTCTTTTAGATGCAAGCTGCCACAAACTGGAAGACTACCTTCCCTTAGAGGGCCAAAGGCCTTCTACAAACTGACATCAGGCACTTGGGCGGCTGACTTTACTTACCCCTGGAAACAGGCCATCCTTTGTGCCCAACTCCCTCTGCCGGGCACCAGGCCTCGGCCACCTACAATCCCGAACGGAACAGGATTTCTGCCATATGCAAGCTGCCACAAACTGGAAGACTAGTTTCCCTTGGAGGGCCAAAGGCCTGCTACAAACTGACATCAGGGACCTGGGCAGCTGACTTTACTTACCCCTGGAAACAGGCCATCCTTTGTGCCCAACTCCCTCTGCCGGGCACCAGGCCTCGGCCACCTACAATCCCGAACGGAACAGGATTTCTGCCATATGCAAGCTGCCACAAACTGGAAGACTTGTTTCCCTTGGAGGGCCAAAGGCCTGCTACAAACTGACATCAGGCACCTGGGCAGCTGACTTTACTTACCCCTGGAAACAGGCCATCATTTGTGCCCAACTCCCCCTGCCGGGCACCAGGCCTCGGCCACCTACAATCCCGAACGGAACAGGATTTCTTCCAGATGCAAGCTGCCACATGCTGGAAGACTGGTTTCCCATGGAGGAACAATAGCCACCTGCAAACTGACATCAGGCACCTGGGCAGCTGACTTTACTTACCCCTGGAAACAGGCCATCCTTTGTGCCCAACTCCCTCTGCCGGGCACCTGGCCTCGGCCACCTACAATCCCGAACGGAACAGCATTTCTTCCAGATGCAAGCTGTCACAAACTGGAAGACTTGCATCCCTTGGAGGGCCAAAGGCCTCCTACAAACTGACATCAGGCACCTGGGCAGCTGACTTTACTTACCCCTGGAAACAGGCCATCATTTGTGCCCAACTCCCTCTGCCGGGCACCTGGCCTCGGCCACCTACAATCCCGAACAGAACAGGATTTCTTCCAGATGTAAGCTGCCACAAACTGGAAGACTAGTTTCCTTTGGAGGGCCAAAGGCCTGCTACAAACTGACATCAGGCACCTGGGCAGCTGACTTTACTTACCCCTGGAAACAGGCCATCCTTTGTGCCCAACTCCCTCTGCCGGGCACCTGGCCTAGCCCACCTACAATCCCGAACGGAACAGGATTTCTTCCAGATGCAAGCTGCCACATGCTGGAAGACTAGTTTCCCTTGGAGGGCCAAAGGCCTGCTACAAACTGACATCAGGCACCTGGGCAGCTGTCTTGACTTACCCCTGGAAACAGGCCATCCTTTGTTCCCAACTCCCTCTGCCGGGCACCAGGCCTCGGCCACCTACAATCCCGAACGGAACAGGATTTCTGCCAGATGCAAGCTGCCACAAGCAGGAAGCCTGGCTTCCCATGAAGGGCCAAAGGCCTCCTACAAACTGACATCAGGCACCTGGGCAGCTGACTTTACTTAACCCTGGAAACAGGCCATCCTTTGTTCCCAACTCCCTCAGCAGGGCACCCGGATCCGGCCACCTACAATCCCGAACGGAACAGGATTTCTTCCAGATGCAAGGTGCCACAAACTGGAAGACTAGTTTCCGTTGGAGGACCAAAGGCCTGCTACAAACTGACATCAGGGACCTGGGCAGCTGACTTTACTTACCCCTGGAAACAGGCCATCCTTTGTGCCCAACTCCCCCTGCCGGGCACCAGGCCTCGGCCACCTACAATCCCGAACGGAACAGGATTTCTTCCAGATGCAAGCTGCCACATGCTGGAAGCCTGGCTTCCCATGGAGGAACAATAGCCACCTGCAAACTGACATCAGGCACCTGGGCAGCTGACTTTACTTACCCCTGGAAACAGGCCATCCTTTGTTCCCAACTCCCTCAGCAGGGCACCCGGATCCGGCCACCTACAATCTTGAACGGAACAGGATTTCTTCCAGATGCAAGCTGCCACAAGCACGAAGCCTGGCTTCTTGTGGAGGGCCAATGGCCTCCTACAAACTGACATCAGGCACCTGGGCAGCTGACTTTACTTACCCCTGGAAACAGGCCATACTTTGTTCCCAACTCCCTCAGCAGGGCACTCGGATCCGGCCACCTACAATCTTGAACGGAACAGGATTTCTTCCAGATGCAAGCTGCCACAAGCAGGAAGCCTGGCTTCCCATGGAGGGCCAAAGGTCTCCTACAAACTGACATCAGGCACCTGGGCAGCTGACTTTACTTACCCCTGGAAACAGGCCATCCTTTGTGCCCAAATCCCTTTACCCGGCACCCGGCTCCGTGTACCTACAATCCTAAACGGAACAGGATTTCTTCCAGATGCAAGCTGCCACAAGCAGGAAGCCAGGCTTCCCATGGAGGGCCAACGGCCTCCTACAAACTGACATCAGGCACCTGGGCAGCTGACTTTACTTACCCCTGGAAACAGGCCATCCTTTGTGCCCAACTCCCTCTGCCGGGCACCTGGCCTCGGCAACCTACAATCCCGAACGGAACAGGATTTCTTCCAGATGCAAGCTGCCACAAACTGGAAGACTTGCTTCCCTTGGAGGGCGAAAGGCCTCCTATAAACTGACATCAGGCACCTGGGCAGCTGACTTTACTTACCCCTAAAAACAGGCCATCCTTTGTTCCCAACTCCCTCTGCCGGGCACCAGGCCTCGGCCACCTACGATCCTAAACGGAACAGGATTTCTTCCAGATGCAAGCTGCCACAAACTGGAAGACTACCTTCTCTTAGAGGGCCAAAGGCCTGCTACAAACTGACATCAGGCACCTGGGCAGCTGACTTTACTTACCCCTGGAAACAGGTCATCATTTGTGCCCAAGTCCCTCTGCCGGGCACCAGGCCTCGGCCACCTACAATCCAGAACGAAACAGGATTTCTGCCAGATGCAAGCTAGAACAAGCAGGAAGCCTGGCTTCCCATGGAGGGCCAAAGGCCTCCTACAAACTGACATCAGGCTCCTGGGCAGCTGACATTACTTACCCCCGGAAACAGGCCGTACTTTGTTCCCAACTCCCTCAGCAGGGCACACGGATCCGGCCACCTACAATCCTGAACGAAACAGGATTTCTTCCAGATGCAAGCTGCCACAAGCAGGAAGCCTGGCTACCCATGGAGGGCCAAAGGCCTCCTACAAACTGACATCAGGCACCTGGGCAGCTGACTTTACTTTTCCCTGGAAACAGGCCATCCTTTGTGCCCAACTCCCTCTGCCGGGCACCTGGCTTCGGCCACCTACAATCCCGAATGGAACAGGACTTCTTCCAGATGCAAGCTGCCACAAACTGGAAGACTAGCTTCCCTTGGAGGGCCAAAGGCCTCCTACAAACTGACATCAGGCACCTGGGCAGCTGACTTTACTAACCCCTGGAAACAGGCCATCATTTGTGCCCAACTCCCTCTGCCGGACACCTGGCCTCGGCCACCTACAATCCCGAACAGAACAGGATTTCTTCCAGATGCAAGCTGCCACAAACTGGAAGACTTGCTTCCCTTGGAGGGCCAAAGGCCTCCTACAAACTGACATCAGGCACCTGGGCAGCTGACTTTACTTACCCCTGGAAACAGGCCATCCTTTGTACCCAACTCCCTCTGCCGTGCACCCGGCTCCGGCCACCTACAATCTTGAACGGAACAGGATTTCTTCCAGATGCAAGCTGCCACAAGCACGAAGCCTGGCTTCTTGTGGAGGGCCAATGGCCTCCTACAAACTGACATCAGGCACCTGGGCAGCTGACTTTACTTACCCCTGGAAACAGGCCATACTTTGTTCCCAACTCCCTCAGCAGGGCACCCGGATCCGGCCACCTACAATCTTGAACGGAACAGGATTTCTTCCAGATGCAAGCTGCCACAAGCAGGAAGCCTGGCTTCCCATGGAGGGCCAAAGGTCTCCTACAAACTGACATCAGGCACCTGGGCAGCTGACTTTACTTACCCCTGGAAACAGGCCATCCTTTGTGCCGAAATCCCTTTACCCGGCACCCGGCTCCGTGTACCTACAATCCTAAACGGAACAGGATTTCTTCCAGATGCAAGCTGCCACAAGCAGGAAGCCTGGCTTCCCATGGAGGGCCAAAGGCCTCCTACAAACTGACATCAGGCACCTGGGCAGCTGACTTTACTTACCCCTGGAAACAGGCCATCCTTTGTGCCCAACTCCCCCTGCCGGGCACCAGGCCTCGGCCACCTACAATCCTAAACGGAACAGGATTTCTTCCAGATGCAAGCTGCCACAAACTGGAAGACTTGCTTCCCTTGGAGGGCCAAAGGCCTCCTACAAACTGACATCAGGCACCTGGGCAGCTGACTTTACTTACCCCTGGAAACAGGCCATCCTTTGTTCCCAACTCCCTCTGCCGGGCACCAGACCTCGGCCACCTACGATCCTAAACGGAACAGGATTTCTTTCAGATGCAAGCTGCCACAAACTGGAAGACTACCTTCCCTTAGAGGACCAAAGGCCTCCTACAAACTGACATCAGGCACCTGGGCAGCTGACTTTACTTACCCCTGGAAACAGGCCATCCTTTGTGCCCAACTCCCTCTGACGAGCACCAGGCCTCGGCCACCTACAATCCCGAACGGAACAGGATTTCTGCCAGATGCAAGCTGCCACAAGCAGGAAGCCTGGCTTCCCATGGAGGGCCAAAGGCCTCCTACAAACTGACATCAGGCACCTGGGCAGCTGACTTTACTTACCCCTGGAAACAGGCCATCCTTTGTTCCCAACTCCCTCAGCAGGGCACCCGGATCCGGCTGCCTACAATCCCGAACGGAACAGGAATTCTTCCAGATGCAAGCTGCCACAAGCAGGATACCTGGCTTCCCATGGAGGGCCAAAGGCCTCCTAAAAACTGACATCAGGCACCTGGGCAGCTGACTTTACTTACCCCTGGAAACAGGCCATCATTTGTGCCCAACTCCCTCTGCCGGGCACCTGGCCTCGGCCACCTACAATCCCGAACGGAACAGCATTTATTCCAGATGCAAGCTGCCACAAACTGGAAGACTTGCTTCCCTTGGAGGGCCAAAGGCCTCCTACAAACTGACATCAGGCACCTGGGCAGCTGACTTTACTTACCCATGGAAACAGGCCATCATTTGTGCCCAACTCCCTCTGCCGGGCTCCTGGCCTCGGCCACCTACCATCCCGAACGGAACAGGATTTCTTCCAGATGTAAGCTGCCACAAACTGGAAGACTAGTTTTCTTTGGAGGGCCAAAGGCCGGCTACAAACTGACATCAGGCACCTGGGCAGCTGACTTTACTTACCCCTGGAAACAGGCCATCCTTTGTGCCCAACTCCCTCTGCCGGGCACCTGGCCTAGCCCACCTACAATCCCGAACGGAACAGGATTTCTTCCAGATGCAAGGTGCCACAAACTGGAAGACTAGTTTCCCTTGGAGGGCCAAAGGCCTGCTACAAACTGACATCAGGGACCTGGGCAGCTGACTTTACTTACCCCTGGAATCAGGACATCCTTTGTGCCCAACTCCTCCTGCCGGGCACCAGGCCTCGGCCACCTACAATCCCGAACGGAACAGGATTTCTTCCAGATGCAAGCTCCCACATGCTGGAAGACTAGTTTCCCTTGGAGGGCCAAAGGCCTGCTACAAACTGACATCAGGCACCTGGGCAGCTGACTTTACTTACCCCTGGAAACAGGCCATCCTTTGTGCCCAACTCCTTCTGCCGGGCACCTGGCCTCGGCCACCTACAATCCCGAACGGAACAAGATTTCTTCCAGATGCAAGCTGCCACAAACTGGAAGACTTGCTTCCCTTGGAGGGTCAAAGGCCTCCTTCAAACTGACATCAGGCACCTGGGCAGCTGACTTTACTTACCCCTGGAAACAGGCCATCCTTTGTGCCCAACTCCCCCTGCCGGGCACCAGGCCTCGGCCACCTACAATCCTAAACGGAACAGGATTACTTCCAGATGCAAGCAGCCACAAGCTGGAAGCCTGGCTTCCCATGGAGAAACAATAGCCACCTGCAAACTTACATCAGGCACCTGGGCAGCTGACTTTACTTACCCCTGGAAACAGGCCATCCTTTGTTCCCAACTCCCTCAGCAGGGTACCCGGCTCCGGCCACCTACAATCCGGAACGGAACAGGATTTCTTCCAGATGCAAGCTGCCACAAGCAGGAAGCCTGGCTTCCCATGGAGGAACAATTGCCACCTGCAAACTGACATCAGGCACCTGGGCAGCTGACTTTACTTACCCCTTGAAACAGGCCATCATTTGTTCCCAACTCCCTCTGCCGGTCGCCTGGCCTCGGCCACCTACAATCCCGAACGGAACAGGATTTCTTCCAGATGCAAGCTGCCACAAACTGGAAGACTTGCTTCCCTTGGAGGGCCAAAGGCCTCCTACAAACTGACATCAGGCACCTGGGCAGCTGACTTTACTTACCCCTGGAAACAGGCCATCCTTTGTTCCCAACTCCCTCTGCTAGGCACCAGGCCTCGGCCACCTACGATCCTAAACGGAACAGGATTTCTTCCAGATGCAAGCTGCCCCAAACTGGAAGACTACCTTCCCTTAGAGGGCCAAAGGCCTTCTACAAACTGACATCAGGCACTTGGGCAGCTGACTTTACTTACCCCTGGAAACAGGCCATCCTTTGTGCCCAACTCCCTCTGCCGGGCACCAGGCCTCGGCCACCTACAATCCCGAACGGAACAGGATTTCTGCCAGATGCAAGCTGCCACAAACTGGAAGACTAGTTTCCCTTGGAGGGCCAAAGGCCTGCTACAAACTGACATCAGGGACCTGGGCAGCTGACTTTACTTACCCCTGGAAACAGGCCATCCTTTGTGCCCAACTCCCCCTGCCGGGCACCAGGCCTCGGCCACCTACAATCCCGAACGGAACAGGATTTCTTCCAGATGCAAGCTGCCACATGCTGGAAGCCTGGCTTCCCATGGAGGAACAATAGCCACCTGCAAACTGACATCAGGCACCTGGGCAGCTGACTTTACTTACTCCTGGAAACAGGCCATCATTTGTGCCCAACTCCCTCTGCCGGGCACCTGGCCTCGGCCACCTACAATCCCGAACAGAACAGGATTTCTTCCAGATGTAAGCTGCCACAAACTGGAAGACTAGTTTCCTTTGGAGGGCCAAAGGCCTGCTACAAACTGACATCAGGCACCTGGGCAGCTGACTTTACTTACCCCTGGAAACAGGCCATCCTTTGTGCCCAACTCCCTCTGCCGGGCACCTGGCCTAGCACACCTACAATCCCGAACGGAACAGGATTTCTTCCAGATGCAAGGTGCCACAAACTGGAAGACTAGTTTCCCTTGGAGGGCCAAAGGCCTGCTACAAACTGACTTCAGGGACCTGGGCAGCTGACTTTACTTACCCCTGGAAACAGGCCATCATTTGTGCCCAACTCCCCCTGCCGGGCACCAGGCCTCGGCCACCTACAATCCCGAACGGAACAGGATTTCTTTCAGATGCAAGCTGCCACATCTGGAAGACTAGTTTCCCTTGGAGGGCCAAAGGCCTGCTACAAACTGACATCAGGCACCTGGGCAGCTGACTTTACTTACCCCAGGAAACAGGCCATCCTTTGTGCCCAACTCCCCCTGCCGGGCACCAGGCCTCGGCCACCTACAATCCTAAACGGAACAGGATTACTTCCAGATGCAAGCAGCCAGAAGCTGGAAGCCTGGCTTCCCATGGAGAAACAATAGCCACCTGCAAACTGACATCAGGCACCTGGGCAGCTGACTTTACTTACCCCTGGAAACAGGCCATCCTTTGTTCCCAACTCCCTCAGCAGGGCGCCTGGCCTCGGCCACCTACAACCCCGAACGGAACAGGATTTCTTCCAGATGCAAGCTGCCACAAACTGGAAGACTTGCTTCCCTTGGAGGGCCAAAGGCCTCCTACAAACTGACATCAGGCACCTGGGCAGCTGACTTTACTTACCCCTGGAAACAGGCCATCCTTTGTGCCCAACTCCCTCTGCCGGGCACCAGGCCTCGGCCACCTACGATCCTAAACGGAACAGGATTTCCTTTAGATGCAAGCTGCCACAAACTGGAAGACTACCTTCCCTTAGATGGCCAAAGGCCTTCTACAAACTGACATCAGGCACTTGGGCAGCTGACTTTACTTACCCCTGGAAACAGGCCATCCTTTGTGCCCAACTCCCTCTGCCGGGCACCAGGCCTCGGCCACCTACAATCCCGAACGGAACAGGATTTCTGCCAGATGCAAGCTGCCACAAGCAGGAAACCTGGCTTCCCATGGAGGGCCAAAGGCCTCCTACAAACTGACATCAGGCACCTGGGCAGCTGACTTTACTTACCCCTGGAAACAGGCCATCCTTTGTTCCCAACTCCCTCAGCAGGGCACCCGGATCCGGCCACCTACAATCCCGAACGGAACAGGATTTCTTCCAGATGCAAGGTGCCACAAACTGGAAGACTAGTTTCCCTTAAAGGGCCAAAGGCCTGCTAAAAACTGACATCAGGCACCTGGGCAGCTGACTTTACTTACCCCTGGAAACAGGCCATCCTTTGTGCCCAACTCCCCCTGCCGGGCACCAGGCCTCGGCCACCTACAATCCCGAACGGAACAGGATTTCTTCCAGATGCAAGCTGCCACATGCTGGAAGCCTGGCTTCCCATGGAGGTACAATAGCCACCTGCAAACTGACATCAGGCACCTGGGCAGCTGACTTTACTCTACCCCTGGAAACAGGCAATCCTTTGTTCCCAACTCCCTCAGCAGGGCACCCGGCTCCGGCCACTTACAATCCCGAACGGAACAGGATTTCTTCCAGATGCAAGCTGCCACAAGCAGGAAGCCTGGCTTCCCATGGAGGAATAATTGCCACCTGCAAACTGACATCAGGCACCTGGGCAGCTGACTTTACTTACCCCTGGAAACAGGCCATCCTTTGTGCCCAACTCCTTCTGCCGGGCACCAGGCCTCGGCCACCTACAATCCCGAACGGAACAGGATTTCTTCCAGATGCAAGCTGCCACATGCTGGAAGCCTGGCTTCCCATGGAGGAACAATAGCCACCTGCAAACTGACATCAGGCACCTGGGCAGCTGACTTTACTTACCCCTGGAAACAGGCCATCATTTGTGCCCAACTCCCTCTGCCGGGCACCTGGCCTCGGCCACCTACAATCCCGAACGGAACAGCATTTCTTCCAGATGCAAGCTGCCACAAACTGGAAGACTTGCATCCCTTGGAGGGCCAAAGGCCTCCTACAAACTGACATCAGGCACCTGGGCAGCTGACTTTACTTACCCCTGGAAACAGGCCATCATTTGTGCCCAACTCCCTCTGCCGGGCACCTGGCCTCGGCCACCTACAATCCCGAACAGAACAGGATTTCTTCCAGATGTAAGCTGCCACAAACTGGAAGACTAGTTTCCTTTGGAGGGCCAAAGGCCTGCTACAAACTGACATCAGGCACCTGGGCAGCTAACTTTACTTACCCCTGGAAACAGGCCATCCTTTGTGCCCAACTCCCTCTGCCGGGCACCTGGCCTAGCACACCTACAATCCCGAACGGAACAGGATTTCTTCCAGATGCAAGGTGCCACAAACTGGAAGACTAGTTTCCCTTGGAGGGCCAAAGGCCTGCTACAAACTGACTTCAGGGACCTGGGCAGCTGACTTTACTTACCCCTGGAAACAGGCCATCATTTGTGCCCAACTCCCCCTGCCGGGCACCAGGCCTCGGCCACCTACAATCCCGAACGGAACAGGATTTCTTCCAGATGCAAGCTGCCACATCTGGAAGACTAGTTTCCCTTCGAGGTCCAAAGGCCTGCTACAAACTGACATCAGGCACCTGGGCAGCTGACTTTACTTACCCCAGGAAACAGGCCATCCTTTGTGCCCAACTCCCCCTGCCGGGCACCAGGCCTCGGCCACCTACAATCCTAAACGGAACAGGATTACATCCAGATGCAAGCAGCCACAAGCTTTAAGCCTGGCTTCCCATGGAGAAACAATAGCCACCTGCAAACTGACATCAGGCACCTGGGCAGCTGACTTTACTTACCCCTGGAAACAGGCCATCCTTTGTTCCCAACTCCCTCAGCAGGGCGCCTGGCCTCGGCCACCTACAACCCCGAACGGAACAGGATTTCTTCCAGATGCAAGCTGCCACAAACTGGAAGACTTGCTTCCCTTGGAGGGCCAAAGGCCTCCTACAAACTGACATCAGGCACCTGGGCAGCTGACTTTACTTACCCCTGGAAACAGGCCATCCTTTGTTCCCAACTCCCTCTGCCGGGCACCAGGCCTCGGCCACCTACGATCCTAAACGGAACAGGATTTCCTTTAGATGCAAGCTGCCACAAACTGGAAGACTACCTTCCCTTAGATGGCCAAAGGCCTTCTACAAACTGACATCAGGCACTTGGGCAGCTGTCTTTACTTACCCCTGGAAACAGGCCATCATTTGTGCCCGACTCCCTCTGCCGGGCACCAGGCCTCGGCCACCTACAATCCCGAACGGAACAGGATTTCTGCCAGATGCAAGCTGCCACAAGCAGGAAACCTGGCTTCCCATGGAGGGCCAAAGGCCTCCTACAAACTGACATCAGGCACCTGGGCAGCTGACTTTACTTACCCCTGGAAACAGGCCATCCTTTGTTCCCAACTCCCTCAGCAGGGCACCCGGATCCGGCCACCTACAATCCCGAACGGAACAGGATTTCTTCCAGATGCAAGGTGCCACAAACTGGAAGACTAGTTTCCCTTGGAGGGCCAAAGGCCTGCTAAAAACTGACATCAGGCACCTGGGCAGCTGACTTTACTTACCCCTGGAAACAGGCCATCCTTTGTGCCCAACTCCCCCTGCCGGGCACCAGGCCTCGGCCACCTACAATCCCGAACGGAACAGGATTTCTTCCAGATGCAAGCTGCCACATGCTGGAAGCCTGGCTTCCCATGGAGGTACAATAGCCACCTGCAAACTGACATCAGGCACCTGGGCAGCTGACTTTACTCTACCCCTGGAAACAGGAAATCCTTTGTTCCCAACTCCCTCAGCAGGGCACCCGGCTCCGGCCACTTACAATCCCGAACGGAACAGGATTTCTTCCAGATGCAAGCTGCCACAAGCAGGAAGCCTGGCTTCCAATGGAGGAATAATTGCCACCTGCAAACTGACATCAGGCACCTGGGCAGCTGACTTTACTTACCCCTGGAAACAGGCCATCCTTTGTGCCCAACTCCTTCTGCCGGGCACCTGGCCTCGGCCACCTACAATCCCGAACGGAACAAGATTTCTTCCAGATGCAAGCTGCCACAAACTGGAAGACTTGCTTCCCTTGGAGGGTCAAAGGCCTCCTTTAAACTGAAATCAGGCACCTGGGCAGCTGACTTTACTTACCCCTGGAAACAGGCCATCCTTTGTGCCCAACTCCCCCTGCCGGGCACCAGGCCTCGGCCACCTACAATCCTAAACGGAACAGGATTTCTTCCAGATGCAAGCAGCCACAAGCTGGAAGCCTGGCTTCCCATGGAGAAACAATAGCCACCTGCAAACTTACATCAGGCACCTGGGCAGCTGACTTTACTTACCCCTGGAAACAGGCCATCCTTTGTTCCCAACTCCCTCAGCAGGGCACCCGGCTCCGGCCACCTACAATCCGGAACGGAACAGGATTTCTTCCAGATGCAAGCTGCCACAAGCAGGAAGCCTGGCTTCCCATGGAGGAACAATTGCCACCTGCAAACTGACATCAGGCACCTGGGCAGCTGACTTTACTTACCCCTTGAAACAGGCCATCATTTGTTCCCAACTCCCTCTGCCGGGCACCTGGCCTCGGCCACCTACAATCCCGAACGGAACAGGATTTCTTCCAGATGCAAGCTGCCACAAACTGGAAGACTTGCTTCCCTTGGAGGGCCAAAGGCCTCCTACAAACTGACATCAGGCACCTGGGCAGCTGACTTTACTTACCCCTGGAAACAGGCCATCCTTTGTGCCCAACTCCCTCTGCTAGGCACCAGGCCTCGGCCACCTACGATCCTAAACGGAACAGGATTTCTTTTAGATGCAAGCTGCCACAAACTGGAAGACTACCTTCCCTTAGAGGGCCAAAGGCCTTCTACAAACTGACATCAGGCACTTGGGCAGCTGACTTTACTTACCCCTGGAAACAGGCCATCCTTTGTGCCCAACTCCCTCTGCCGGGCACCAGGCCTCGGCCACCTACAATCCCGAACGGAACAGGATTTCTGCCAGATGCAAGCTGCCACAAACTGGAAGACTAGTTTCCCTTGGAGGGCCAAAGGCCTGCTACAAACTGACATCAGGGACCTGGGCAGCTGACTTTACTTACCCCTGGAAACAGGCCATCCTTTGTGCCCAACTCCCCCTGCCGGGCACCTGGCCTCGGCCACCTACAATCCCGAACGGAACAGCATTTCTTCCAGATGCAAGCTGCCACAAACTGGAAGACTTCCATCCCTTGGAGGGCCAAAGGCCTCCTACAAACTGACATCAGGCACCTGGGCAGCTGACTTTACTTACCCCTGGAAACAGGCCATCATTTGTGCCCAACTCCCTCTGCCGGGCACCTGGCCTCGGCCACCTACAATCCCGAACAGAACAGGATTTCTTCCAGATGTAAGCTGCCACAAACTGGAAGACTAGTTTCCTTTGGAGGGCCAAAGGCCTGCTACAAACTGACATCAGGCACCTGGGCAGCTGACTTTACTTACCCCTGGAAACAGGCCATCCTTTGTGCCCAACTCCCTCTGCCGGGCACCTGGCCTCGGCCACCTACAATCCCGAACGGAACAGGATTTCTTCCAGATGCAAGGTGCCACAAACTGGAAGACTAGTTTCCCTTGGAGGGCCAAAGGCCTGCTACAAACTGACATCAGGGACCTGGGCAGCTGACTTTACTTACCCCTGGAAACAGGCCATCATTTGTGCCCAACTCCCCCTGCCGGGCACCAGGCCTCGGCCACCTACAATCCCGAACGGAACAGGATTTCTTTCAGATGCAAGCTGCCACATCTGGAAGACTAGTTTCCCTTGGAGGGCCAAAGGCCTGCTACAAACTGACATCAGGCACCTGGGCAGCTGACTTTACTTACCCCTGGAAACAGGCCATCCTTTGTGCCCAACTCTCCCTGCCGGGCACCAGGCCTCGGCCACCTACAATCCTAAACGGAACAGGATTACTTCCAGATGCAAGCAGCCACAAGCTGGAAGCCTGGCTTCCCATGGAGAAACAATAGCCACCTGCAAACTGACATCAGGCACCTGGGCAGCTGACTTTACTTACCCCTGGAAACAGGCCATCCTTTGTTCCCAACTCCCTCAGCAGGGCACCCGGATCCGGCCACCTACAATCCCGAACTGAACAGGATTTCTTCCAGATGCAAGGTGCCACAAACTGGAAGACTAGTTTCCCTTGGAGGGCCAAAGGCCTGCTAAAAACTGACATCAGGCACCTGGGCAGCTGACTTTACTTACCCCTGGAAACAGGCCATCCTTTGTGCCCAACTCCCCCTGCCGGGCACCAGGCCTCGGCCACCTACAATCCCGAACGGAACAGGATTTCTTCCAGATGCAAGCTGCCACATGCTGGAAGCCTGGCTTCCCATGGAGGTACAATAGCCACCTGCAAACTGACATCAGGCACCTGGGCAGCTGACTTTACTCTACCCCTGGAAACAGGCAATCCTTTGTTCCCAACTCCCTCAGCAGGGCACCCGGCTCCGGCCACTTACAATCCCGAACGGAACAGGATTTCTTCCAGATGCAAGCTGCCACAAGCAGGAAGCCTGGCTTCCCATGGAGGAATAATTGCCACCTGCAAACTGACATCAGGCACCATGGCAGCTGACTTTACTTACCCCTGGAAACAGGCCATCCTCTGTGCCCACCTCCCTCTGCCGGGCACCTGGCCTCGGCCACCTACAATCCCAAACGGAACAGGATTTCTGCCAGATGCAAGCTGCCACAAGCAGGAAGCCTGGCTTCCCATGGAGGGCCAAAGGCCTCCTACAAACTGACATCAGGCACCTGGGCAGCTGACTTTACTTACCCCTGGAAACAGGCCATCCTTTATTCCCGACTCCCTCAGCAGGGCACCAGGCCTCGGCCACCTACAATCCCGAACGGAACAGGATTTCTGCCAGATGCAAGCTGCCACAAGCAGGAAGCCTGGCTTCCCATGGAGGGCCAAAGGCCTCCTACAAACTGACATCAGGCACCTGGGCAGCTGACTTTACCAACCCCTGGAAACAGGCCATCCTTTGTGCCCAACTCCCTCTGCCAGGCACCTGGCCTCGGCCACCTACAATCCCGAACGGAACAGGACTTCTTCCAGATGCAAGCTGCCACAAACTGGAAGACTTGCTTCCCTTGGAGGGCCAAAGGCCTCCTACAAACTGACATCAGGCACCTGGGCAGCTGACTTTACTTACCCCTGGAAACAGGCCATCCTTTGTGCCCAACTCCCTCTGCTGGGCACCAGGCGTCGGCCACCTACAGTCCCAAACGGAACAGCATTTCTTCCAGATGCAAGCTGCCACAAACTGGAAGACTAGCTTCCAATGGAGGGCCAAAGGCCTCCTACAAACTGACATCAGGCACCTGGACAGCTGACTTTACTTACCTCTGGAAACAGGCCATCCTTTGTGCCCAACTCCCTCTGCCGGGCAGCTGGCCTCGGCCACCTACAATCCCAAACAGAACAGGATTTCTTCCAGATGCAAGCAGCCACAAACTGGAAGACTAGCTTCCCTTGGAGGGCCAAAGGCCTCCTACAAACTGACATCAGGCACCTGGGCAGCTGACTTTACTTACCCCAGGAAACAGACCATCCTTTGTGCCCTACTCTCCCTGCCGGGCACCTGGCCTCAGCCACCTACAATCCCGAATGGAACAGGATTTCTTCCAGATGCAAGCTGCCACAAACTGGAAGACTAGTTTCCCTTGAAGGGCCAAAGGCCTCCTACAAACTGACATCAGGCACCTGGGCAGCTGACTTTACTTACCCCTGGAAACAGGCCATCCTTTGTGCCCAACTCCCTCTGCCGGGCTCCTGGACTCGGCCACATACAATCCCGAACGGAACAGGATTTCTTCCAGATGCAAGCTGCCACAAACTGGAAGACTAGATTCCTTTAGAGGGCCAAAGGCCTCCTACAAACTGACATCAGGCACCTGGGCAGCTGACTTTACTTACCTTTGGAGAAACCCACCCTTTGTGCCCAACTCCCTTAGCCGGGCACCAGGCCTCGGCCACGTACAATCCCGAACGGAATAGGATTTCTTCCAGATGCAAGCTGCCACAAGCAGGAAGCCTGGCTTCCCTTGGAGGGCCAAAAGCCTCCTACAAACTGACATCAGGCACCTGGGAAGCTGACTTTACTTACCCCAAAAAACAGGCCATCCTTTGTTCCCAACTCCCTCTGCCGGGCACCCAGCTCCATGCACCTACAATCCCGAACGGAACAGGATTTTTTCCAGATGCAGGCTGCCACAAACTGGAAGACTAGCTTCCAATGGAGGGCCAAAGGCCTCCTACAAACTGACATCAGGCACCTGGACAGCTGACTTTACTTACCTTTGGAAACAGGCCATCCTTTGTGCCCAACTCCCTCTGCCGGGCACCTGGCCTCGGCCACCTACAATCCCAAACAGAACACGATTTCTTCCAGATGCAAGCAGCCACAAACTGGAAGACTAGCTTCCCTTGGAGGGCCAAAGGCCTCCTACAAACTGACATCAGGTACCTGGGCAGCTGACTTTACTTACCCCTGGAAACAGGCCATCCTTTGTGCCCAACTCCCTCTGCCGGGCACCAGCCCTTGGCCACCAAGACTCCCAAACGGAACAGGATTTCTTCAAGATGCAAGCTGCCATAAGCTGGAAGCCTAGCTTCCCTTGGCGGGCCAAAGGCCTCCTACAAACTGACATCAGACACCAGGGCAGCCGACTTAACTTACCCCTGGAAACAGGCCATCATTTGTGCCCAACTCCCTCTGCCGGGCACCTGGCCTCGGCCACCTACAATCCCGAACGGAACAGGATTTCTTCCAGATGCAAGCTGCCACAAACTGGAAGACTTGCTTCCCTTGGAGGGCCAAAGGCCTCCTATAAACTGACATCAGGCACCTGGGCAGCTGACTTTACTTACCCCTGGAAAGAGGCCATCCTTTGTTCCCAACTCCCTCTGCCGGGCACCAGGCCTCGGCCACCTACGATCCTAAACGGAACAGGATTTCTTCCAGATGCAAGCTGCCACAAACTGGAAGACTACCTTCTCTTAGAGGGCCAAAGGCCTGCTACAAACTGACATCAGGCACCTGGGCAGCTGACTTTACTTACCCCTGGAAACAGGCCATCATTTGTGCCCAAGTCCCTCTGCCGGGCACCAGGCCTCGGCCACCTACAATCCAGAACGAAACAGGATTTCTGCCAGATGCAAGCTGGAACAAGCAGGAAGCCTGGCTTCCCATGGAGGGCCAAAGGCCTCCTACAAACTGACATCAGGCACCTGGGCAGCTGACTTTACTTACCCCTGGAAACAGGCCATCATTTGTGCCCAACTCCCTCTGCCGGGCACCTGGCCGCGGCCACCTACAATCCCGAACAGAACAGGACTTCTTCCAGATGCAAGCTGCCACAAACTGGAAGACTTGCTTCCCTTGGAGGGCCAAAGGCCTCCTACAAACTGACATCAGGCACCTGGGCAGCTGACTTTACTAACCCCTGGAAACAGGCCATCATTTGTGCCCAACTCCCTCTGCCGGGCACCTGGCCTCGGCCACCTACAATCCCGAACGGAACAGGATTTCTTTCAGATGCAAGCTGCCACAAACTGGATGACTTGCTTCCCATGGAGGGCCAAAGGCCTGCTACAAACTGACATCAGGCACCTGGGCAGCTGACTTTACTAACCCCTGGAAACAGGCCATCATTTGTGCCCGACTCCCTCTGCCGGGCACCTGGCCTCGGCCACCTACAATCCCGAACGGAACAGGATTTCTTCCAGATGCAAGCTGCCACAAACTGGAAGACTAGTTTCCCTTGGAGGGCCAAAGGCCTGCTACAAACTGACATAAGGCACCTGGGCAGCTAACTTTACTTACCCCTGCATACAGGACATCCTTTGTGCCCAACTCCCTCTGCCGGGCGCCTGGCCTCGGCCACCTACAATCCCAAACGGAACAGGATTTCTTCTAGATGCAAGATGCCACAAGCTGGAAGCCTGGCTTCCCATGGAGGTCCAAAGGCCTCCTACAAACTGACATCAGGCACCTGGGCAGCTGACTTTACTTACCCCTGGAAACAGGCCATCCTTTGTACCCAACTCCCTCTGCCGTGCACCCGGCTCCGGCCACCTACAATCCCGAACGGAACAGGATTTCTTCCAGATGCAAGCTGCCACAAGCTGAAAGCCTGGCTTCCCATGGAGGAACAATTGCCACCTGCAAACTGACATCCGGCACCTGGGCAGCTGACTTTACATACCCCTGGAAACAGGCCATCCTTTGTGCCCTACTCCCTCTGCCGGGCACCAGGCCTCGGCCACCTACGATCCTAAACGGAACAGGATTTCTTCCAGATGCAAGCTGCCACAAACTGGAAGACTACCTTCCCTTAGAGGGCCAATGGCCTGCTACAAACTGACATCAGGCACCTGGGCAGCTGACTTTACTTTCCCCTAAAAACAGGCCATCATTTGTGCCCAACTCCCTCTGCCGGGCCCCTGGCCTCGGCCACCTACAATCCCGAACGGAACAGCATTTCTTCCAGATGTAAGCTGCCACAAGCAGGAAGCCTGGCTTCCCATGGAGGGCCAAAGGCCTCCTACAAACTGACATCAGGCACCTGGGCAGCTGACTTTACTTACCCCTGGAAACAGGCCATCATTTGTGCCCGACTCCCTCTGCCGGGCACCTGGACTCGGCAACCTACAATCCCGAACGGAACAGGATTTCTTCCAGATGTAAGCTGCGACAAACTGGAAGACTAGTTTCCCTTGGAAGGCCAAAGGCCTCCTACAAACTGACATCAGGCACCTGGGCAGCTGACTTTACTTACCCCTGGAAACAGGCCATCCTTTGTTCCCAACTCCCTCTGCCGGGCACCCGGATCCGGCCACCTACAGTCCAGAACGGAACAGGATTTCTTCCAGATGAAAGCTGCCACAAGCAGGAAGCCTGGCTTCCCATGGAGGGCCAAAGGCCTCCTACAAACTGACATCAGGCACCTGGGCAGCTGACTTTACTTACCCCTGGAAACAGGCCATCCTTTGTTCCCAACTCCCTCTGCTAGGCACCAGGCCTCGGCCACCTACGATCCTAAACTGAACAGAATTTCTTTTAGATGCAAGCTGCCACAAACTGGAAGACTACCTTCCCTTAGAGGGCCAAAGGCCTTCTACAAACTGACATCAGGCACTTGGGCAGCTGATTTTACTTACCTCTGGAAACAGGCCATCCTTTGTGCCCAACTCCCTCTGCCGGGCACCAGGCCTCGGCCACCTACAATCCCGAACGGAACAGGATTTCAGCCAGATGCAAGCTGCCACAAACTGGAAGACTAGTTTCCCTTGGAGGGCCAAAGGCCTGCTACAAACTGACATCAGGGACCTAGGCAGCTGACTTTACTTACCCCTGGAAACAGGCCATCCTTTGTGCCCAACTCCCCCTGCCGGGCACCAGGCCTCGGCCACCTACAATCCCGAACGGAACAGGATTTCTTCCAGATGCAAGCTGCCACATGCTGGAAGCCTGGCTTCCCATGGAGGAACAATAGCCACCTGCAAACTGACATCAAGCACCTGGGCAGCTGACTTTACTTACCCCTGGAAACAGGCCATCATTTGTACCCAACTCCCTCTGCCGGGCACCTGGCCTCGGCCACCTACAATCCCGAACGGAACAGCATTTCTTCCAGATGCAAGCTGCCACAAACTGGAAGACTTGCTTCCCTTGGAGGGCCAAAGGCCTCCTATAAACTGACATCAGGCACCTGGGCAGCTGACTTTACTTACCCCTGGAAAGAGGAAATCCTTTGTTCCCAACTCCCTCAGCCGGGCACCAGGCCACGGCCACCTACGATCCTAAACGGAACAGGATTTCTTCCAGATGCAAGCTGCCACAAACTGGAAGACTACCTTCTCTTAGAGGGCCAAAGGCCTGCTACAAACTGACATCAGGCACCTGGGCAGCTGACTTTACTTACCCCTGGAAACAGGCCATCCTTTGTGCCCAACTCCCTCTGCCGGGCACCAGGCCTCGGCCACCTACAGTCCAGAACGAAACAGGATTTCTGCCAGATGCAAGCTGGAACAAGCAGGAAGCCTGGCTTCCCATGGAGGGCCAAAGGCCTCCTACAAACTGACATCAGGCACCTGGGCAGCTGACATTACTTACCCCTGGAAACAGACCATACTTTGTTCCCAACTCCCTCAGCAGGGCACCCGGATCCGGCCACCTACAATCCCGAACGGAACAGGATTTCTTCCAGATGCAAGCTGCCACAAGCAGGAAGCCTGGCTACCCATGGAGGGCCAAAGGCCTCCTACAAACTGACATCAGGCACCTGGGCAGCTGACTTTACTTTTCCCTGGAAAGAGGCCATCCTTTGTGCCCAACTCCTTGTGCCGGGCACGTGGCTTCGGCCACCTACAATCCCGAATGGAACAGGACTTCTTCCAGATGCAAGCTGCCACAAACTGGAAGACTAGCTTCCCTTGGAGGGCCAAAGGCCTCCTACAAACTGACATCAGGCACCTGGGCAGCTGACTTTACTAACCCCTGGAAACAGGCCATCATTTGTGCCCAACTCCCTCTGCCGGACACCTGGCTTGGCCACCTACAATCCCGAACAGAACAGGATTTCTTCCAGATGCAAGCTGCCACAAACTGGAAGACTTGCTTCACTTGGAGGGCCAAAGGCCTGCTACAAACTGACATCAGGCACCTGGGCAGCTGACTTTACTAACCCCTGGAAACAGGCCATCATTTGTGCCCGACTCCCTCTGCCGGGCACCTGGCCTCGGCCACCTACAATCCCGAACGGAACAGGATTTCTTCCAGATGTAAGCTGCCACAAACTGGAAGACTAGTTTCCCTTGGAGGGCCAAAGGCCTGCTACAAACTGACATCAGGGACCTAGGCAGCTGACTTTACTTACCCCTGGAAACAGGCCATCCTTTGTGCCCAACTCCCCCTGCCGGGCACCAGGCCTCGGCCACCTACAATCCCGAACGGAACAGGATTTCTTCCAGATGCAAGCTGCCACATGCTGGAAGCCTGGCTTCCCATGGAGGAACAATAGCCACCTGCAAACTGACATCAAGCACCTGGGCAGCTGACTTTACTTACCCCTGGAAACAGGCCATCATTTGTACCCAACTCCCTCTGCCGGGCACCTGGCCTCGGCCACCTACAATCCCGAACGGAACAGCATTTCTTCCAGATGCAAGCTGCCACAAACTGGAAGACTTGCTTCCCTTGGAGGGCCAAAGGCCTCCTATAAACTGACATCAGGCACCTGGGCAGCTGACTTTACTTACCCCTGGAAAGAGGCCATCCTTTGTTCCCAACTCCCTCAGCCGGGCACCAGGCCACGGCCACCTACGATCCTAAACGGAACAGGATTTCTTCCAGATGCAAGCTGCCACAAACTGGAAGACTACCTTCTCTTAGAGGGCCAAAGGCCTGCTACAAACTGACATCAGGCACCTGGGCAGCTGACTTTACTTACCCCTGGAAACAGGCCATCCTTTGTGCCCCAACTCCCTCTGCCGGGCACCAGGCCTCGGCCACCTACAGTCCAGAACGAAACAGGATTTCTGCCAGATGCAAGCTGGAACAAGCAGGAAGCCTGGCTTCCCATGGAGGGCCAAAGGCCTCCTACAAACTGACATCAGGCACCTGGGCAGCTGACATTACTTACCCCTGGAAACAGACCATACTTTGTTCCCAACTCCCTCAGCAGGGCACCCGGATCCGGCCACCTACAATCCCGAACGGAACAGGATTTCTTCCAGATGCAAGCTGCCACAAGCAGGAAGCCTGGCTACCCATGGAGGGCCAAAGGCCTCCTACAAACTGACATCAGGCACCTGGGCAGCTGACTTTACTTTTCCCTGGAAAGAGGCCATCCTTTGTGCCCAACTCCTTGTGCCGGGCACGTGGCTTCGGCCACCTACAATCCCGAATGGAACAGGACTTCTTCCAGATGCAAGCTGCCACAAACTGGAAGACTAGCTTCCCTTGGAGGGCCAAAGGCCTCCTACAAACTGACATCAGGCACCTGGGCAGCTGACTTTACTAACCCCTGGAAACAGGCCATCATTTGTGCCCAACTCCCTCTGCCGGACACCTGGCTTGGCCACCTACAATCCCGAACAGAACAGGATTTCTTCCAGATGCAAGCTGCCACAAACTGGAAGACTTGCTTCACTTGGAGGGCCAAAGGCCTGCTACAAACTGACATCAGGCACCTGGGCAGCTGACTTTACTAACCCCTGGAAACAGGCCATCATTTGTGCCCGACTCCCTCTGCCGGGCACCTGGCCTCGGCCACCTACAATCCCGAACGGAACAGGATTTCTTCCAGATGTAAGCTGCCACAAACTGGAAGACTAGTTTCCCTTGGAGGGCCAAAGGCCTGCTACAAACTGACATAAGGCACCTGGGCAGCTAACTTTACTTACCCCTGGATACAGGACATCCTTTGTGCCCAACTCCCTCTGCTGGGCGCCTGGCCTCGGCCACCTACAATCCCAAACGGAACAGGATTTCTTCTAGATGCAAGATGCCACAAGCTGGAAGCCTGGCTTCCCATGGAGGGCCAAAGGCCTCCTACAAACTGACATCAGGCACCTGGGCAGCTGACTTTACTTACCCCTGGAAACAGGCCATCCTTTGTACCCAACTCCCTCTGCCGTGCACCCGGCTCCGGCCACCTACAATCCCGAACGGAACAGGATTTCTTCCAGATGCAAGCTGCCACAAGCTGGAAGCCTGGCTTCCCATGGAGGAACAATTGCCACCTGCAAACTGACATCAGGCACCTGGGCAGCTGACTTTACATACCCCTGGAAACAGGCCATCCTTTATGCCCTACTCCCTCTGCCGGGCACCAGGCCTCGGCCACCTACGATCCTAAACGGAACAGGATTTCTTCCAGATGCAAGCTGCCACAAACTGGAAGACTACCTTCCCTTAGAGGGCCAATGGCCTGCTACAAACTGACATCAGGCACCTGGGCAGCTGACTTTACTTTCCCCTAAAAACAGGCCATCATTTGTGCCCAACTCCCTCTGCCGGGCCCCTGGCCTCGGCCACCTACAATCCCGAACGGAACAGCATTTCTTCCAGATGTAAGCTGCCACAAGCAGGAAGCCTGGCTTCCCATGGAGGGCCAAAGGCCTCCTACAAACTGACATCAGGCACCTGGGCAGCTGACTTTACTTACCCCTGGAAACAGGCCATCATTTGTGCCCAACTCCCTCTGCCGGGCACCTGGACTCGGCAACCTACAATCCCGAACGGAACAGGATTTCTTCCAGATGTAAGCTGCGACAAACTGGAAGACTAGATTCCCTTGGAAGGCCAAAGGCCTCCTACAAACTAACATCAGGCACCTGGGCAGCTGACTTTACTTACCCCTGGAAACAGGCCATCCTTTGTTCCCAACTCCCTCTGCCGGGCACCCGGATCCGGCCACCTACAGTCCAGAACGGAACAGGATTTCTTCCAGATGAAAGCTGCCACAAGCAGGAAGCCTGGCTTCCCATGGACTGCCAAAGGCCGCCTACAAACTGACATCAGGCACCTGGGCAGCTGACTTTACTTACCCCTGGAAACAGGCCATCCTTTGTTCCCAACTCCCTCTGCTAGGCACCAGGCCTCGGCCACCTACGATCCTAAACGGAACGGGATTTCTTTTAGATGCAAGCTGCCACAAACTGGAAGACTACCTTCCCTTAGAGGGCCAAAGGCCTTCTACAAACTGACATCAGGCACTTGGGCAGCTGACTTTACTTACCCCTGGAAACAGGCCATCCTTTGTGCCCAACTCCCTCTGCCGGGCACCAGGCCTCGGCCATCTACAATCCCGAACGGAACAGGATTTCTGCCAGATGCAAGCTGCCACAAACTGGAAGACTAGTTTCCCTTGGAGGGCCAAAGGCCTGCTACAAACTGACATCAGGGACCTAGGCAGCTGACTTTACTTACCCCTGGAAACAGGCCATCCTTTGTGCCCAACTCCCCCTGCCGGGCACCAGGCCTCGGCCACCTACAATCCCGAACGGAACAGGATTTCTTTCAGATGCAAGCTGCCACAAACTGGATGACTTGCTTCCCATGGAGGGCCAAAGGCCTGCTACAAACTGACATCAGGCACCTGGGCAGCTGACTTTACTAACCCCTGGAAACAGGCCATCATTTGTGCCCAACTCCCTCTGCCGGGCACCTGGCCTCGGCCACCTACAATCCCGAACGGAACAGGATTTCTTCCAGATGTTAGCTGCCACAAACTGGAAGACTAGTTTCCCATGGAGGGCCAAAGGCCTGCTACAAACTGACATAAGGCACCTGGGCAGCTAACTTTACTTACCCCTGGATACAGGACATCCTTTGTGCCCAACTCCCTCTGCCGGGCGCCTGGCCTCGGCCACCTACAATCCCAAACGGAACAGGATTTCTTCTAGATGCAAGATGCCACAAGCTGGAAGCCTGGCTTCCCATGGAGGGCCAAAGGCCTCCTACAAAGTGACATCAGGCACCTGGGCAGCTGACTTTACTTACCCCTGGAAACAGGCCATCCTTTGTACCCAACTCCCTCTGCCGTGCACCCGGCTCCGGCCACCTACAATCCCGAACGGAACAGGATTTCTTCCAGATGTAAGCTGCCACAAACTGGAAGACTAGTTTCCCTTGGAGGGCCAAAGGCCTGCTACAAACTGACATCAGGGACCTAGGCAGCTGACTTTACTTACCCCTGGAAACAGGCCATCCTTTGTGCCCAACTCCCCCTGCCGGGCACCAGGCCTCGGCCACCTACAATCCCGAACGGAACAGGATTTCTTCCAGATGCAAGCTGCCACATGCTGGAAGCCTGGCTTCCCATGGAGGAACAATAGCCACCTGCAAACTGACATCAAGCACCTGGGCAGCTGACTTTACTTACCCCTGGAAACAGGCCATCATTTGTACCCAACTCCCTCTGCCGGGCACCTGGCCTCGGCCACCTACAATCCCGAACGGAACAGCATTTCTTCCAGATGCAAGCTGCCACAAACTGGAAGACTTGCTTCCCTTGGAGGGCCAAAGGCCTCCTATAAACTGACATCAGGCACCTGGGCAGCTGACTTTACTTACCCCTGGAAAGAGGCCATCCTTTGTTCCCAACTCCCTCAGCCGGGCACCAGGCCACGGCCACCTACGATCCTAAACGGAACAGGATTTCTTCCAGATGCAAGCTGCCACAAACTGGAAGACTACCTTCTCTTAGAGGGCCAAAGGCCTGCTACAAACTGACATCAGGCACCTGGGCAGCTGACTTTACTTACCCCTGGAAACAGGCCATCCTTTGTGCCCAACTCCCTCTGCCGGGCACCAGGCCTCGGCCACCTACAGTCCAGAACGAAACAGGATTTCTGCCAGATGCAAGCTGGAACAAGCAGGAAGCCTGGCTTCCCATGGAGGGCCAAAGGCCTCCTACAAACTGACATCAGGCACCTGGGCAGCTGACATTACTTACCCCTGGAAACAGACCATACTTTGTTCCCAACTCCCTCAGCAGGGCACCCGGATCCGGCCACCTACAATCCCGAACGGAACAGGATTTCTTCCAGATGCAAGCTGCCACAAGCAGGAAGCCTGGGTACCCATGGAGGGCCAAAGGCCTCCTACAAACTGACATCAGGCACCTGGGCAGCTGACTTTACTTTTCCCTGGAAAGAGGCCATCCTTTGTGCCCAACTCCTTGTGCCGGGCACGTGGCTTCGGCCACCTACAATCCCGAATGGAACAGGACTTCTTCCAGATGCAAGCTGCCACAAACTGGAAGACTAGCTTCCCTTGGAGGGCCAAAGGCCTCCTACAAACTGACATCAGGCACCTGGGCAGCTGACTTTACTAACCCCTGGAAACAGGCCATCATTTGTGCCCAACTCCCTCTGCCGGACACCTGGCTTGGCCACCTACAATCCCGAACAGAACAGGATTTCTTCCAGATGCAAGCTGCCACAAACTGGAAGACTTGCTTCACTTGGAGGGCCAAAGGCCTGCTACAAACTGACATCAGGCACCTGGGCAGCTGACTTTACTAACCCCTGGAAACAGGCCATCATTTGTGCCCGACTCCCTCTGCCGGGCACCTGGCCTCGGCCACCTACAATCCCGAACGGAACAGGATTTCTTCCAGATGTAAGCTGCCACAAACTGGAAGACTAGTTTCCCTTGGAGGGCCAAAGGCCTGCTACAAACTGACATAAGGCACCTGGGCAGCTAACTTTACTTACCCCTGGATACAGGACATCCTTTGTGCCCAACTCCCTCTGCTGGGCGCCTGGCCTCGGCCACCTACAATCCCAAACGGAACAGGATTTCTTCTAGATGCAAGATGCCACAAGCTGGAAGCCTGGCTTCCCATGGAGGGCCAAAGGCCTCCTACAAACTGACATCAGGCACCTGGGCAGCTGACTTTACTTACCCCTGGAAACAGGCCATCCTTTGTACCCAACTCCCTCTGCCGTGCACCCGGCTCCGGCCACCTACAATCCCGAACGGAACAGGATTTCTTCCAGATGCAAGCTGCCACAAGCTGGAAGCCTGGCTTCCCATGGAGGAACAATTGCCACCTGCAAACTGACATCAGGCACCTGGGCAGCTGACTTTACATACCCCTGGAAACAGGCCATCCTTTATGCCCTACTCCCTCTGCCGGGCACCAGGCCTCGGCCACCTACGATCCTAAACGGAACAGGATTTCTTCCAGATGCAAGCTGCCACAAACTGGAAGACTACCTTCCCTTAGAGGGCCAATGGCCTGCTACAAACTGACATCAGGCACCTGGGCAGCTGACTTTACTTTCCCCTAAAAACAGGCCATCATTTGTGCCCAACTCCCTCTGCCGGGCCCCTGGCCTCGGCCACCTACAATCCCGAACGGAACAGCATTTCTTCCAGATGTAAGCTGCCACAAGCAGGAAGCCTGGCTTCCCATGGAGGGCCAAAGGCCTCCTACAAACTGACATCAGGCACCTGGGCAGCTGACTTTACTTACCCCTGGAAACAGGCCATCATTTGTGCCCAACTCCCTCTGCCGGGCACCTGGACTCGGCAACCTACAATCCCGAACGGAACAGGATTTCTTCCAGATGTAAGCTGCGACAAACTGGAAGACTAGATTCCCTTGGAAGGCCAAAGGCCTCCTACAAACTAACATCAGGCACCTGGGCAGCTGACTTTACTTACCCCTGGAAACAGGCCATCCTTTGTTCCCAACTCCCTCTGCCGGGCACCCGGATCCGGCCACCTACAGTCCAGAACGGAACAGGATTTCTTCCAGATGAAAGCTGCCACAAGCAGGAAGCCTGGCTTCCCATGGACTGCCAAAGGCCGCCTACAAACTGACATCAGGCACCTGGGCAGCTGACTTTACTTACCCCTGGAAACAGGCCATCCTTTGTTCCCAACTCCCTCTGCTAGGCACCAGGCCTCGGCCACCTACGATCCTAAACGGAACGGGATTTCTTTTAGATGCAAGCTGCCACAAACTGGAAGACTACCTTCCCTTAGAGGGCCAAAGGCCTTCTACAAACTGACATCAGGCACTTGGGCAGCTGACTTTACTTACCCCTGGAAACAGGCCATCCTTTGTGCCCAACTCCCTCTGCCGGGCACCAGGCCTCGGCCATCTACAATCCCGAACGGAACAGGATTTCTGCCAGATGCAAGCTGCCACAAACTGGAAGACTAGTTTCCCTTGGAGGGCCAAAGGCCTCCTACAAACTGACATCAGGGACCTAGGCAGCTGACTTTACTTACCCCTGGAAACAGGCCATCCTTTGTGCCCAACTCCCCCTGCCGGGCACCAGGCCTCGGCCACCTACAATCCCGAACGGAACAGGATTTCTTTCAGATGCAAGCTGCCACAAACTGGATGACTTGCTTCCCATGGAGGGCCAAAGGCCTGCTACAAACTGACATCAGGCACCTGGGCAGCTGACTTTACTAACCCCTGGAAACAGGCCATCATTTGTGCCCAACTCCCTCTGCCGGGCACCTGGCCTCGGCCACCTACAATCCCGAACGGAACAGGATTTCTTCCAGATGTTAGCTGCCACAAACTGGAAGACTAGTTTCCCATGGAGGGCCAAAGGCCTGCTACAAACTGACATAAGGCACCTGGGCAGCTAACTTTACTTACCCCTGGATACAGGACATCCTTTGTGCCCAACTCCCTCTGCCGGGCGCCTGGCCTCGGCCACCTACAATCCCAAACGGAACAGGATTTCTTCTAGATGCAAGATGCCACAAGCTGGAAGCCTGGCTTCCCATGGAGGGCCAAAGGCCTCCTACAAAGTGACATCAGGCACCTGGGCAGCTGACTTTACTTACCCCTGGAAACAGGCCATCCTTTGTACCCAACTCCCTCTGCCGTGCACCCGGCTCCGGCCACCTACAATCCCGAACGGAACAGGATTTCTTCCAGATGCAAGCTGCCACAAGCTGAAAGCCTGGCTTCCCATGGAGGAACAATTGCCACCTGCAAACTGACATCCGGCACCTGGGCAGCTGACTTTACATACCCCTGGAAACAGGCCATCCTTTATGCCCTACTCCCTCTGCCGGGCACCAGGCCTCGGCCACCTACGATCCTAAACGGAACAGGATTTCTTCCAGATGCAAGCTGCCACAAACTGGAAGACTACCTTCCCTTAGAGGGCCAATGGCCTGCTACAAACTGACATCAGGCACCTGGGCAGCTGACTTTACTTTCCCCTAAAAACAGGCCATCATTTGTGCCCAACTCCCTCTGCCGGGCCCCTGGCCTCGGCCACCTACCATCCCGAACGGAACAGCATTTCTTCCAGATGTAAGCTGCCACAAGCAGGAAGCCTGGCTTCCCATGGAGGGCCAAAGGCCTCCTACAAACTGACATCAGGCACCTGGGCAGCTGACTTTACTTACCCCTGGAAACAGGCCATCATTTGTGCCCGACTCCCTCTGCCGGGCACCTGGACTCGGCAACCTACAATCCCGAACGGAACAGGATTTCTTCCAGATGTAAGCTGCGACAAACTGGAAGACTAGTTTCCCTTGGAAGGCCAAAGGCCTCCTACAAACTGACATCAGGCACCTGGGCAGCTGACTTTACTTACCCCTGGAAACAGGCCATCCTTTGTTCCCAACTCCCTCTGCCGGGCACCCGGATCCGGCCACCTACAGTCCAGAACGGAACAGGATTTCTTCCAGATGAAAGCTGCCACAAGCAGGAAGCCTGGCTTCCCATGGAGGGCCAAAGGCCTCCTACAAACTGACATCAGGCACCTGGGCAGCTGACTTTACTTACCCCTGGAAACAGGCCATCCTTTGTTCCCAACTCCCTCTGCTAGGCACCAGGCCTCGGCCACCTACGATCCTAAACGGAACAGGATTTCTTTTAGATACAAGCTGCCACAAACTGGAAGACTACCTTCCCTTAGAGGGCCAAAGGCCTCCTACAAACTGACATCAGGAACATGGGCCGCTGATTTTACTTACCCCTGGAAACAGGCCATCCTTTGTGCCCAACTCCCTCTGCCGGGCACCAGGCCTCGGCCACCTACAATCCCGAACGGAACAGGATTTCTGCCAGATGCAAGCTGCCACAAACTGGAAGACTAGTTTCCCTTGGAGGGCCAAAGGCCTGCTACAAACTGACATCAGGGACCTAGGCAGCTGACTTTACTTACCCCTGGAAACAGGCCATCCTTTGTGCCCAACTCCCCCTGCCGGGCACCAGGCCTCGGCCACCTACAATCCCGAACGGAACAGGATTTCTTCCAGATGCAAGCTGCCACATGCTGGAAGCCTGGCTTCCCATGGAGGAACAATAGCCACCTGCAAACTGACATCAAGCACCTGGGAAGCTGACTTTACTTACCCCTGGAAACAGGCCATCCTTTGTGCCCAACTCCCTCTGCCGGGCACCAGGCCTCGGCCATCTACAATCCCGAACGGAACAGGATTTCTGCCAGATGCAAGCTGCCACAAACTGGAAGACTAGTTTCCCTTGGAGGGCCAAAGGCCTGCTACAAACTGACATCAGGGACCTAGGCAGCTGACTTTACTTACCCCTGGAAACAGGCCATCCTTTGTGCCCAACTCCCCCTGCCGGGCACCAGGCCTCGGCCACCTACAATCCCGAACGGAACAGGATTTCTTTCAGATGCAAGCTGCCACAAACTGGATGACTTGCTTCCCATGGAGGGCCAAAGGCCTGCTACAAACTGACATCAGGCACCTGGGCAGCTGACTTTACTAACCCCTGGAAACAGGCCATCATTTGTGCCCAACTCCCTCTGCCGGGCACCTGGCCTCGGCCACCTACAATCCCGAACGGAACAGGATTTCTTCCAGATGTTAGCTGCCACAAACTGGAAGACTAGTTTCCCATGGAGGGCCAAAGGCCTGCTACAAACTGACATAAGGCACCTGGGCAGCTAACTTTACTTACCCCTGGATACAGGACATCCTTTGTGCCCAACTCCCTCTGCCGGGCGCCTGGCCTCGGCCACCTACAATCCCAAACGGAACAGGATTTCTTCTAGATGCAAGATGCCACAAGCTGGAAGCCTGGCTTCCCATGGAGGGCCAAAGGCCTCCTACAAAGTGACATCAGGCACCTGGGCAGCTGACTTTACTTACCCCTGGAAACAGGCCATCCTTTGTACCCAACTCCCTCTGCCGTGCACCCGGCTCCGGCCACCTACAATCCCGAACGGAACAGGATTTCTTCCAGATGTAAGCTGCCACAAACTGGAAGACTAGTTTCCCTTGGAGGGCCAAAGGCCTGCTACAAACTGACATCAGGGACCTAGGCAGCTGACTTTACTTACCCCTGGAAACAGGCCATCCTTTGTGCCCAACTCCCCCTGCCGGGCACCAGGCCTCGGCCACCTACAATCCCGAACGGAACAGGATTTCTTCCAGATGCAAGCTGCCACATGCTGGAAGCCTGGCTTCCCATGGAGGAACAATAGCCACCTGCAAACTGACATCAAGCACCTGGGCAGCTGACTTTACTTACCCCTGGAAACAGGCCATCATTTGTACCCAACTCCCTCTGCCGGGCACCTGGCCTCGGCCACCTACAATCCCGAACGGAACAGCATTTCTTCCAGATGCAAGCTGCCACAAACTGGAAGACTTGCTTCCCTTGGAGGGCCAAAGGCCTCCTATAAACTGACATCAGGCACCTGGGCAGCTGACTTTACTTACCCCTGGAAAGAGGCCATCCTTTGTTCCCAACTCCCTCAGCCGGGCACCAGGCCACGGCCACCTACGATCCTAAACGGAACAGGATTTCTTCCAGATGCAAGCTGCCACAAACTGGAAGACTACCTTCTCTTAGAGGGCCAAAGGCCTGCTACAAACTGACATCAGGCACCTGGGCAGCTGACTTTACTTACCCCTGGAAACAGGCCATCCTTTGTGCCCAACTCCCTCTGCCGGGCACCAGGCCTCGGCCACCTACAGTCCAGAACGAAACAGGATTTCTGCCAGATGCAAGCTGGAACAAGCAGGAAGCCTGGCTTCCCATGGAGGGCCAAAGGCCTCCTACAAACTGACATCAGGCACCTGGGCAGCTGACATTACTTACCCCTGGAAACAGACCATACTTTGTTCCCAACTCCCTCAGCAGGGCACCCGGATCCGGCCACCTACAATCCCGAACGGAACAGGATTTCTTCCAGATGCAAGCTGCCACAAGCAGGAAGCCTGGGTACCCATGGAGGGCCAAAGGCCTCCTACAAACTGACATCAGGCACCTGGGCAGCTGACTTTACTTTTCCCTGGAAAGAGGCCATCCTTTGTGCCCAACTCCTTGTGCCGGGCACGTGGCTTCGGCCACCTACAATCCCGAATGGAACAGGACTTCTTCCAGATGCAAGCTGCCACAAACTGGAAGACTAGCTTCCCTTGGAGGGCCAAAGGCCTCCTACAAACTGACATCAGGCACCTGGGCAGCTGACTTTACTAACCCCTGGAAACAGGCCATCATTTGTGCCCAACTCCCTCTGCCGGACACCTGGCTTGGCCACCTACAATCCCGAACAGAACAGGATTTCTTCCAGATGCAAGCTGCCACAAACTGGAAGACTTGCTTCACTTGGAGGGCCAAAGGCCTGCTACAAACTGACATCAGGCACCTGGGCAGCTGACTTTACTAACCCCTGGAAACAGGCCATCATTTGTGCCCGACTCCCTCTGCCGGGCACCTGGCCTCGGCCACCTACAATCCCGAACGGAACAGGATTTCTTCCAGATGTAAGCTGCCACAAACTGGAAGACTAGTTTCCCTTGGAGGGCCAAAGGCCTGCTACAAACTGACATAAGGCACCTGGGCAGCTAACTTTACTTACCCCTGGATACAGGACATCCTTTGTGCCCAACTCCCTCTGCTGGGCGCCTGGCCTCGGCCACCTACAATCCCAAACGGAACAGGATTTCTTCTAGATGCAAGATGCCACAAGCTGGAAGCCTGGCTTCCCATGGAGGGCCAAAGGCCTCCTACAAACTGACATCAGGCACCTGGGCAGCTGACTTTACTTACCCCTGGAAACAGGCCATCCTTTGTACCCAACTCCCTCTGCCGTGCACCTGGACTCGGCAACCTACAATCCCGAACGGAACAGGATTTCTTCCAGATGTAAGCTGCGACAAACTGGAAGACTAGATTCCCTTGGAAGGCCAAAGGCCTCCTACAAACTAACATCAGGCACCTGGGCAGCTGACTTTACTTACCCCTGGAAACAGGCCATCCTTTGTTCCCAACTCCCTCTGCCGGGCACCCGGATCCGGCCACCTACAGTCCAGAACGGAACAGGATTTCTTCCAGATGAAAGCTGCCACAAGCAGGAAGCCTGGCTTCCCATGGACTGCCAAAGGCCGCCTACAAACTGACATCAGGCACCTGGGCAGCTGACTTTACTTACCCCTGGAAACAGGCCATCCTTTGTTCCCAACTCCCTCTGCTAGGCACCAGGCCTCGGCCACCTACGATCCTAAACGGAACGGGATTTCTTTTAGATGCAAGCTGCCACAAACTGGAAGACTACCTTCCCTTAGAGGGCCAAAGGCCTTCTACAAACTGACATCAGGCACTTGGGCAGCTGACTTTACTTACCCCTGGAAACAGGCCATCCTTTGTGCCCAACTCCCTCTGCCGGGCACCAGGCCTCGGCCATCTACAATCCCGAACGGAACAGGATTTCTGCCAGATGCAAGCTGCCACAAACTGGAAGACTAGTTTCCCTTGGAGGGCCAAAGGCCTCCTACAAACTGACATCAGGGACCTAGGCAGCTGACTTTACTTACCCCTGGAAACAGGCCATCCTTTGTGCCCAACTCCCCCTGCCGGGCACCAGGCCTCGGCCACCTACAATCCCGAACGGAACAGGATTTCTTTCAGATGCAAGCTGCCACAAACTGGATGACTTGCTTCCCATGGAGGGCCAAAGGCCTGCTACAAACTGACATCAGGCACCTGGGCAGCTGACTTTACTAACCCCTGGAAACAGGCCATCATTTGTGCCCAACTCCCTCTGCCGGGCACCTGGCCTCGGCCACCTACAATCCCGAACGGAACAGGATTTCTTCCAGATGTTAGCTGCCACAAACTGGAAGACTAGTTTCCCATGGAGGGCCAAAGGCCTGCTACAAACTGACATAAGGCACCTGGGCAGCTAACTTTACTTACCCCTGGATACAGGACATCCTTTGTGCCCAACTCCCTCTGCCGGGCGCCTGGCCTCGGCCACCTACAATCCCAAACGGAACAGGATTTCTTCTAGATGCAAGATGCCACAAGCTGGAAGCCTGGCTTCCCATGGAGGGCCAAAGGCCTCCTACAAAGTGACATCAGGCACCTGGGCAGCTGACTTTACTTACCCCTGGAAACAGGCCATCCTTTGTACCCAACTCCCTCTGCCGTGCACCCGGCTCCGGCCACCTACAATCCCGAACGGAACAGGATTTCTTCCAGATGCAAGCTGCCACAAGCTGAAAGCCTGGCTTCCCATGGAGGAACAATTGCCACCTGCAAACTGACATCCGGCACCTGGGCAGCTGACTTTACATACCCCTGGAAACAGGCCATCCTTTATGCCCTACTCCCTCTGCCGGGCACCAGGCCTCGGCCACCTACGATCCTAAACGGAACAGGATTTCTTCCAGATGCAAGCTGCCACAAACTGGAAGACTACCTTCCCTTAGAGGGCCAATGGCCTGCTACAAACTGACATCAGGCACCTGGGCAGCTGACTTTACTTTCCCCTAAAAACAGGCCATCATTTGTGCCCAACTCCCTCTGCCGGGCCCCTGGCCTCGGCCACCTACCATCCCGAACGGAACAGCATTTCTTCCAGATGTAAGCTGCCACAAGCAGGAAGCCTGGCTTCCCATGGAGGGCCAAAGGCCTCCTACAAACTGACATCAGGCACCTGGGCAGCTGACTTTACTTACCCCTGGAAACAGGCCATCATTTGTGCCCGACTCCCTCTGCCGGGCACCTGGACTCGGCAACCTACAATCCCGAACGGAACAGGATTTCTTCCAGATGTAAGCTGCGACAAACTGGAAGACTAGTTTCCCTTGGAAGGCCAAAGGCCTCCTACAAACTGACATCAGGCACCTGGGCAGCTGACTTTACTTACCCCTGGAAACAGGCCATCCTTTGTTCCCAACTCCCTCTGCCGGGCACCCGGATCCGGCCACCTACAGTCCAGAACGGAACAGGATTTCTTCCAGATGAAAGCTGCCACAAGCAGGAAGCCTGGCTTCCCATGGAGGGCCAAAGGCCTCCTACAAACTGACATCAGGCACCTGGGCAGCTGACTTTACTTACCCCTGGAAACAGGCCATCCTTTGTTCCCAACTCCCTCTGCTAGGCACCAGGCCTCGGCCACCTACGATCCTAAACGGAACAGGATTTCTTTTAGATACAAGCTGCCACAAACTGGAAGACTACCTTCCCTTAGAGGGCCAAAGGCCTCCTACAAACTGACATCAGGAACATGGGCCGCTGATTTTACTTACCCCTGGAAACAGGCCATCCTTTGTGCCCAACTCCCTCTGCCGGGCACCAGGCCTCGGCCACCTACAATCCCGAACGGAACAGGATTTCTGCCAGATGCAAGCTGCCACAAACTGGAAGACTAGTTTCCCTTGGAGGGCCAAAGGCCTGCTACAAACTGACATCAGGGACCTAGGCAGCTGACTTTACTTACCCCTGGAAACAGGCCATCCTTTGTGCCCAACTCCCCCTGCCGGGCACCAGGCCTCGGCCACCTACAATCCCGAACGGAACAGGATTTCTTCCAGATGCAAGCTGCCACATGCTGGAAGCCTGGCTTCCCATGGAGGAACAATAGCCACCTGCAAACTGACATCAAGCACCTGGGAAGCTGACTTTACTTACCCCTGGAAACAGGCCATCCTTTGTGCCCAACTCCCTCTGCCGGGCACCAGGCCTCGGCCATCTACAATCCCGAACGGAACAGGATTTCTGCCAGATGCAAGCTGCCACAAACTGGAAGACTAGTTTCCCTTGGAGGGCCAAAGGCCTGCTACAAACTGACATCAGGGACCTAGGCAGCTGACTTTACTTACCCCTGGAAACAGGCCATCCTTTGTGCCCAACTCCCCCTGCCGGGCACCAGGCCTCGGCCACCTACAATCCCGAACGGAACAGGATTTCTTTCAGATGCAAGCTGCCACAAACTGGATGACTTGCTTCCCATGGAGGGCCAAAGGCCTGCTACAAACTGACATCAGGCACCTGGGCAGCTGACTTTACTAACCCCTGGAAACAGGCCATCATTTGTGCCCAACTCCCTCTGCCGGGCACCTGGCCTCGGCCACCTACAATCCCGAACGGAACAGGATTTCTTCCAGATGTTAGCTGCCACAAACTGGAAGACTAGTTTCCCATGGAGGGCCAAAGGCCTGCTACAAACTGACATAAGGCACCTGGGCAGCTAACTTTACTTACCCTGGATACAGGACATCCTTTGTGCCCAACTCCCTCTGCCGGGCGCCTGGCCTCGGCCACCTACAATCCCAAACGGAACAGGATTTCTTCTAGATGCAAGATGCCACAAGCTGGAAGCCTGGCTTCCCATGGAGGGCCAAAGGCCTCCTACAAAGTGACATCAGGCACCTGGGCAGCTGACTTTACTTACCCCTGGAAACAGGCCATCCTTTGTACCCAACTCCCTCTGCCGTGCACCCGGCTCCGGCCACCTACAATCCCGAACGGAACAGGATTTCTTCCAGATGTAAGCTGCCACAAACTGGAAGACTAGTTTCCCTTGGAGGGCCAAAGGCCTGCTACAAACTGACATCAGGGACCTAGGCAGCTGACTTTACTTACCCCTGGAAACAGGCCATCCTTTGTGCCCAACTCCCCCTGCCGGGCACCAGGCCTCGGCCACCTACAATCCCGAACGGAACAGGATTTCTTCCAGATGCAAGCTGCCACATGCTGGAAGCCTGGCTTCCCATGGAGGAACAATAGCCACCTGCAAACTGACATCAAGCACCTGGGCAGCTGACTTTACTTACCCCTGGAAACAGGCCATCATTTGTACCCAACTCCCTCTGCCGGGCACCTGGCCTCGGCCACCTACAATCCCGAACGGAACAGCATTTCTTCCAGATGCAAGCTGCCACAAACTGGAAGACTTGCTTCCCTTGGAGGGCCAAAGGCCTCCTATAAACTGACATCAGGCACCTGGGCAGCTGACTTTACTTACCCCTGGAAAGAGGCCATCCTTTGTTCCCAACTCCCTCAGCCGGGCACCAGGCCACGGCCACCTACGATCCTAAACGGAACAGGATTTCTTCCAGATGCAAGCTGCCACAAACTGGAAGACTACCTTCTCTTAGAGGGCCAAAGGCCTGCTACAAACTGACATCAGGCACCTGGGCAGCTGACTTTACTTACCCCTGGAAACAGGCCATCCTTTGTGCCCAACTCCCTCTGCCGGGCACCAGGCCTCGGCCACCTACAGTCCAGAACGAAACAGGATTTCTGCCAGATGCAAGCTGGAACAAGCAGGAAGCCTGGCTTCCCATGGAGGGCCAAAGGCCTCCTACAAACTGACATCAGGCACCTGGGCAGCTGACATTACTTACCTGGAAACAGACCATACTTTGTTCCCAACTCCCTCAGCAGGGCACCCGGATCCGGCCACCTACAATCCCGAACGGAACAGGATTTCTTCCAGATGCAAGCTGCCACAAGCAGGAAGCCTGGCTACCCATGGAGGGCCAAAGGCCTCCTACAAACTGACATCAGGCACCTGGGCAGCTGACTTTACTTTTCCCTGGAAAGAGGCCATCCTTTGTGCCCAACTCCTTGTGCCGGGCACGTGGCTTCGGCCACCTACAATCCCGAATGGAACAGGACTTCTTCCAGATGCAAGCTGCCACAAACTGGAAGACTAGCTTCCCTTGGAGGGCCAAAGGCCTCCTACAAACTGACATCAGGCACCTGGGCAGCTGACTTTACTAACCCCTGGAAACAGGCCATCATTTGTGCCCAACTCCCTCTGCCGGACACCTGGCTTGGCCACCTACAATCCCGAACAGAACAGGATTTCTTCCAGATGCAAGCTGCCACAAACTGGAAGACTTGCTTCACTTGGAGGGCCAAAGGCCTGCTACAAACTGACATCAGGCACCTGGGCAGCTGACTTTACTAACCCCTGGAAACAGGCCATCATTTGTGCCCGACTCCCTCTGCCGGGCACCTGGCCTCGGCCACCTACAATCCCGAACGGAACAGGATTTCTTCCAGATGTAAGCTGCCACAAACTGGAAGACTAGTTTCCCTTGGAGGGCCAAAGGCCTGCTACAAACTGACATAAGGCACCTGGGCAGCTAACTTTACTTACCCCTGGATACAGGACATCCTTTGTGCCCAACTCCCTCTGCTGGGCGCCTGGCCTCGGCCACCTACAATCCCAAACGGAACAGGATTTCTTCTAGATGCAAGATGCCACAAGCTGGAAGCCTGGCTTCCCATGGAGGGCCAAAGGCCTCCTACAAACTGACATCAGGCACCTGGGCAGCTGACTTTACTTACCCCTGGAAACAGGCCATCCTTTGTACCCAACTCCCTCTGCCGTGCACCCGGCTCCGGCCACCTACAATCCCGAACGGAACAGGATTTCTTCCAGATGCAAGCTGCCACAAGCTGGAAGCCTGGCTTCCCATGGAGGAACAATTGCCACCTGCAAACTGACATCAGGCACCTGGGCAGCTGACTTTACATACCCCTGGAAACAGGCCATCCTTTATGCCCTACTCCCTCTGCCGGGCACCAGGCCTCGGCCACCTACGATCCTAAACGGAACAGGATTTCTTCCAGATGCAAGCTGCCACAAACTGGAAGACTACCTTCCCTTAGAGGGCCAATGGCCTGCTACAAACTGACATCAGGCACCTGGGCAGCTGACTTTACTTTCCCCTAAAAACAGG